>NC_060282.1:72661012-72961012 GCF_021613505.1 Equus quagga
AATAATTCAGTCCATTCTCTGGTTGCTTCCATGGTCTCTGGCAGGAAATTCACAGTAATTCTTACCCTGTTCCTCTGTTGATCAGGTGGTTTTCTTTCCTCTGACTTCTTTCAAGATTTTCTCCTTGTCATTGGTTTTCCACAGTTTGAATATGATATGTCTTGTGTAATATTTGTGGTATTTATCCTGCTAGATTATCCCTAAGCTTCATGGATGTGTGCTTGTGTGTCTCCCATTAAATCTGGAGAGTTCTCTGTCATTACTACTTCAAATATTTCTTCTGCTCCCTTCTTATCTCTTTTGATTGCACGTATGTTACACCATTCAAAATTATTCTCTGGTTTTTGGGTATTCTGTTCTGTTTTGTTCTTTCTTTTTATTTTTTCTTATTACATTTCAGCTTCCGAAGTTTCCATTGACCTGTATTCAAGTTCATTGATTTTTCTTCATTTGAGTCTAGTATATAGATGAGACTGTTAAAGGTATCCTTTATTTTTGTTGCAGTGTTTTTGATTTTAAACACTTCCTTTTCTGTCTGCTTTCATCACCACTATGTCCTAATGTGTTTTTTATGTTTTTCCTTAGACACTTCAGTATATTAATCATAATTATTTTAAACTCTGTGAGAACTCTATCATCTGTGTTGTATCTGAGTCCTGTTATGAAATGTTTTGTCTCCTTAGACTGTGGCTTTTTGTTTTGTTTTGTTTTTTGGGTTTTTTCCAAGTAATTTTATTGAGATCATAATGGTTTATAACATTGTGCAATTTCAGGTGTACATTACCATTTATCAATTTCTGAATACACTTCATCATGCTCACCCCCACTAGTCTAATTTTTATCCATCACCATACATGTGTACGCCTTTACCTCTTTCGCCCACCCCCTAAACCCTTTCCCCTCTGGTAACCACTAATCAGTTCTCTTTATCCATGTATTTGTTATCTTCCACATATAAGTGAAATTGTGCAGTATTTGTTTTTCTCTGTCTGGCTTATTTCGAATAACATCCTATCCTCAAGTTCCATCTATGTTATTGCAAATGGGATGATTTTATCTATTTTTATAGCTGAGTAGTTTTCCATTGTGTGTGTGTATATGTATATATATATATATATATATACATACACACCACATCTTCTTTATCCATTCATCTGTAGAAGGGCACTTGGGTTGCTTCCAAATCTTGGCTATTGAGAATAATGCTGCAATGAACATAGGAGTGCATAAATCTCTTTAGATCATTGGTTTCAAGTTTTTTGGATAAATACCCAGTAGTGGGATAGCTGGATCATATGGTATTTCTATTTTTAATTTTTTGATAAATCTCTATACTGTTTTCCAGAGTGGCTGCACCAGTTTGCATTCCCACCAGCCATGTATGAGGGTTCCCTTTTCTCCACATCCTCTCCAACAATTTTAGTTTTTTTAATGGATAAAAAAGGTAATTATAACCATTGTGACCAGTGTAATCCACCAGAAAACTACTAGAAATAATAAACAAATACAGCAAGGTTTCAGGGTACAAAATCAATTTTAAAAATAAGTTGAATTTCTATACACTAACAGTGAACTAGCAGAAAGAGCAATCAAGACTGCAATCTCATTTATAATCCCAACAAAAAGAATGAAATATCTAGGAACAAACTTAACCAAAGGGGTAAAAGACCTGTACATTGAAAATTGTAAGACGTTATTGAAATAAATTTAAGGAGACATAAAGAAATGGAAAGATATTCCAAGTTCATGGGTTGGAAGAATAAACATAGTTAAAATGTCCATACTACCTAAAGCAATCTACAGATTCAACACAATCCCAATCAGAATCCCAGTGACATTTTTCATAGAAATAAAACAAAGAATCCAAAAATTTATATGGAACAACAAAAGACCCTGAATAGCCAAAGCAATCCTGAGAAAAAAGAACAAAGCTGGAGGCATCACGATCCCTGACTTCAAAACATACTAAAAAGCTGTAGTAATCAAAACAGCATGACACTGGCACCAAAACAGATAAACAGATCAATGGAACAGAATTGAAAGCCCAGAAGTAAATCCACACATCTACGGACAGTTCAAAGGAGCCAAGAGCATACAATGGAGAAAAGAAAGTCTCTTTAATAAATGGTGTTGGGAAAACTGGACAGCCACATGCAAAAGAATGAACCTAGACCCTTATCTTATACCACACACAAAAATTAACTCAAAATATATTAAAGACTTGAATGTAAGACCTGAAACCATAAAACTTCTAGAAGAAAATATAGGCAGTACACTCTTTGACACTGGTCTTAGCAACATCTTTTTGAATACCATGTCTACTTGGGCAAGGGAAACAAAAGATAAAGTTAACAAATGGGATTACATCAGACTAAAAAGCTTCTTCAAAGCAAAGGAAACCATGAACAAAATGAAAAGACAACCCGCCAACTGGGAGAAAATATTTCAAAACATTTATCCAACAAGGGGTTGATCTCCAAAATATATAAAGAACTCATACAACTCAACAAAAAAAAACCTCCCACAAAACAATCCAATCAAACAATGAGCAGAGAATATGAACAGACATTTTTCCAAAGAAGATATACAGATGACCAACGGACATGAGAAAAGATGTTCAATATCACTAATTATTAGAGAAATGCAAATCAAAACAGGTTTTTTTTTTCTATTGTATTTTGCATGCCTTGGAATTTTTTGTTAAAACCTAGACATTTTGTATTGGATATTAGGAACTGAGTTAAATAAACTGTTAGTGTGAGGATTTATTTCAATCTGGTTAGGAGTTGGGCTGTGTTAATATTTGCTGTAGCTGTAGGTTCCTAAGGCTTCAATTCTCCTAGTGTCCTTTCTGTCTCTCTTCTTGTCTTCTCCAAGTACTCCTCTTCTGAGACAGTTTGCAATTTGAAGTTCTTTCAAATGTGATCCACCATTGTCATACTGGAGCCATGTTTCTGTGGTGGTTATATAGAAGAGGGGAACTTTTGTCTAATCTACTGATCAAACCACAATATTTTAGTGGTCTTTTGTCTCTGCACCATGAACTATACTAGAGTTTCTTTCTTGTCGTCTCCTTTTTATCTCCCTTAGATTAGCAAAGAAGCAAGAGAGAGTTGGAGCGAAAGGAACAATGTTTCCGCAGGCAGGATAAATCTCTGGCAAAGGCTTTTATTTTAGCTGTAGGCATTTATTATGGAGAATGTGCAGGCCACATTTTACAATGATTACTCTTCATCTTCCTCTGTCACAGCCACAAGAAGATTGGTCTTGGATTTTCACAATGATCCCCTTGTTCCTGAAAGCTATGGCTCCCAAATGGTAAAACCCCCAAAATATGGAGACCCTCCAAGACTGCAACTCCAAGGACTTTCTCACTCTCATGCTAGTCTACATTCAGTCTCCAGCAATTCATCAAAATTACCATTTAAGTGCTCCTAGCAATTTATGTGTTCAGTGAGTGGCTTCCGCTGTAGATAATCTTTTCTTGGCTCTGGCTCTGAGTTTGCCTGTATGTCCAGATTTGGTGATAGTTTGCCCTGCAACCTCAGTTCTCTGATGAGTGCTAGAAAAGTTGTCGATTTCCAGTTTTTTCTTGTTGTAAGGACAGAATGACAATTTCTAAGCTCTTTACATGTCAAAGTTAAAACCACATAAAGCATTTTAGTTTTCAAGTCTACGTACAAATGAAACATTGGACCACAGTTTACAAATTGTGATAGTATATGATGCATTGATGGCTGGGGGAAGTTAGAAAATGAGGATCATCATCATGATCATCACCAAAACTTTGCGAAAGAAGGAACCATAATACGACCATTTTGTAAATTGTCATGGAATAATGATATGGGGAAAATAAGTTAGAATAGCTCTATTTGTGTCATCTCATCTTTTCTTAAATAAGAAGTCTTTACCTCCTCTAAGGGAAGACTGCTGAAAAGAAATGCCAATCAAGACCTGCAAAGAAGCAGTTCCTCTTGCCCAAGGAATTTGATAAAAGCATTCATATACTTTCTATGAATAATAAAAAATAATTCTCTTCCTTAAATATATAGTTTTGTAAAGAATAAATGTGAGAAGGACTAAGTGAGTCTTAGGGGAGACATTGCGAGCTTGGCATGCTGGTTTTAAGCATTGAGTTGGGAGAAGGTTTTCCCGTCCAGTCAGATACACTTTTCCCCCAAACTAGACTCTCATTTTTGATCTGCTCATCAAGAGTTCTTTCTTTTTTATCATACGGATCCTTGTGTCTAACAATTTCCCCATTACTACCTTCTTCAATCACCATTTGTCAAGCCTTCTCATGTATATAATTCTTTCCCAGCTATTTCTAATGTTCGTGTATTTATTTGAAGCCTGTCCAACTTTCTTCTTGAACTTTTAAAGGAATAGCAACTCAGTGTGTCACCTGGCATACTTATAAACTAAAGGTGGAAAACACCATTAATCAAGAATCCTTTGGGATCTCAGACATTTCCTAACCCCTATTATTTAATATCCAATGGAAATGGTAGGTCAAAATCCAACAATCTATAAAAAGAATTATACACCATGACTAAGGGGGATTTGTTCCAAGTATGCAAGGCTAGTTAAACATTTGACAATCAATCAATATAATCCAACATCTCAACAGGCTAAAGAAGAAAAGTCGTACAATCCTATCAATTGATGCAGACACAGCATTACACAATCCAACAATCCACAATTCATAATAAAAACTCTCAGAAAACCTAGAACAGGAACTTCCTTAAATTGATAAAGAACACCTACAAAAGAACCCTATAGTTAACATAATACTTAATAGTGAGGGATTATTAATAGTGATGGGTCATTACCTCAATAGTAGTTGGACACCTTCCCCTAAATTTGAAATAAGACATGAATGTCCTTTCTTACAACTCTTGTTCAAAATTGCACTGAAAGTTCTAGCTAGTGAAATAAGATAAGAAAAGGAAATTAAAGGTAATTGGCTGGAAAGAAAGAAACAAAAATATTTTTATTTACAGATGAAATGTTTGTCTATGTACAGATCCTAAGGAATTGACAAAAAAAAAAGTGCTGGAACTAATAAGCAAGTATATCAAGGTTGCAGGATACTAGGTTAATATACAAAAGCCAATTACTTTCCCACATACCATTACTGAACAATTGGAATTGGATATTTAAAAAAAATACCATTAACAATAGCAAAGAAAAAGAAATAATTGTCTGTAAAATGTGTATGGAATCTATATGTGGAAAACTAAAAAAATCAGGAAATAAAGAATCTCCAAATAAATGGAGTGATATTCTGTATCAATCCATAAACATGCATTAGAAGCCTCGATAATGATAAAATATCAATTCTTTCCAATTTGACCTACAGATTCAATGCAACTCCAATGAAAATCTCAACAAGTAACTTTGCAGTTATCAGCAAATATCTGAAGTTTACATGGAAAAGCAAAAGACATAGAATAGCCAACATATTACTGATGAAGAAAGACTCACATTAGCATTAGCAACACTTACAACAAGCCACAGTAATCAAGACAATGTGACACTGGCAAAGAATAAACACAGAGATTAATGGAACAAAATAGCCCAGAAATAGAGCCACACAAATAGAGCCGACTGATCTTTGACAAAAAAGGAAAAGCAATTCAATAGAGAAAAAATAGCATTTTTAAGAAATGGTGCTGGAACAATTGGGTTTCCATATGTAAATAAAAAAAAAGTTAGACAAAGACCTTAAATGTTTCAAAAGGGTTAACTCAAAATGGATCATGGACCTAAATATAAAATACAAAACTATAAAGCTTCCAGAAGAAAACATAGGAAAACATCTAGATGACCTTAGTTTTGGTAATAAAATGACAAAATACAAGACCCAATGCATGATCCATGAAAGGAAAAATGGATGTTGGGCTTTAGTAAAATTAAATCTTCTGCTTTGTGAAAGGCACTGTCAAGAGACAACAGACAAGCCACAGACTAGGAGAAAATATTTGCAAATCACTTGTGTGATAGATAACTTGCATTCAAGAAATACAAAGAACACCTAAACTCAACAATAAGTAAAACAACCTAATTAAAAAATGCACGTTCCACCACAAGCCCAGCTAGGTCAGCAGTGTAGGACAGGTTGCTCAGAGACCAAAGAAAAGACCTGGAGGCAGGGAATGAGACATATGGGTTTACTGAGGGGGTTACTTACAGGGAAAGTCCAGTGGCAGCTGGCTGGATGGAAACATGCACCCACTATTGCCCCCTGAGAGAAGCTGGCTTAAGTAGGCAGAGGAACAAAGGCCGCATGCTTGCCAAGGGGGACTGTCCCTGTATGACCTGTATTCCAAGGACCAGAGCCTCTCACCAGAGGGCCCCTGTATTCCCTCAGACCACGAGGATCTCTGTGCTATCTCTCCCATGAGAAAACAGCTGGGTTGACCAAGCCCAGGCCTGTTATCAACACTAATGTTGATGTGCAACCCAGAGAAGGAGCCACAAGGACACATGGTTTAAAGGGCACATAGGCTAGTGCCCCTACAACAGGCAAAAGATCTAAATAGACACTTCAACAAAGAACACACAAATGGCAAATAATCATATACAGAGATATAAAACACAATTTTTCTTCAGAGAATTGAAAATTAAAACAGTGAGTTAAAATTAAAAACAAGAGTTTAATAGATAAACGTATCTATTAAAATGGCTAAAACTTTCAAAAAACTGACAATATCAATTGCTGGTGATAATGCAGAACAACAGGTGGGAATTGCTGGTAGGAATGCAAAATGGCGCAGTCACATTGGAAGACAGTTTGACAGCTTCTTATAAAGCTAAACATAACTTTAACATGTGATACAGCAGTCACACTGCCAGATATTTCCCCAACTGATCTGAAAACGTCTGATGAGTTTTCATAACTGATCAACATCATGCACGCGTAAGTTCAAAAGTTCAGGAATCAAAAGGGATTTCTTTCTCCTGTTCTGAATTGAATCTAATGAGAGGCATAAGGCATTTTTGTATCCACAGTAGCAAAACCTCCTTAAGCATTCTTATAAAAAGGAGAAATTAGAAGATTTATGTAGAAATTTATCCAGACATAATTTTAGTTTAGGAATAAGATCAAAATATCAAATCTTGGGGCCAGCCCTGCGGCCAAGTGGTTCAGTTCGGCATGCTCTGCTTTGGAAGCCTGGGTTTGGGGATTCAGATCCTGGGCACAGACCTATACCACTCGTCAGCCATGCTGTAGTCGTGACCCACGTATAACAAAAAGGAAGATTGGTACAGATGTTAACTCGGGGCTAATCTTCTTCAGCAAAAAATAAAAATTGAAATAATTAAAAAATATCAAATCTTATGAATGGGAATAAGTCTATTGCAATATTATTCTTCTTGGCATGAAGATATTTGCAATCTTATTTTACACTTGGGTGACATTAAGACAATGAAATAGATTAGATTTTTCTTCTAGAATGTATACCTTTTATAAAACATATATCATACATAGTCACTCTTATATGGATATCAGTTGTAATCTTCCTATTAGTCTATGTTTAATAATTGACATTTTTCCAGAGTTTATTTCAGAATAAGGAGATTTTTGGATAAAATGTGCAAAAAATGCTATTGTACATTCAACATTATCATCTTTTATATCAAGATGTAAAATATATTTGAGTGTGCATTTTTAAGGCTTTTAATAAATTTTTCTTAATAAACAAATGAATAAATTGTTTTTCAAAATTATTGTACTAAATTTTACTCCCACTTATGAATGAGGACCTAACTATTAAGTCCTTGTAAGCATTTGGGTATTAAATACTTTGACAATTTATTTTCACTTAAATTTATATTTCTTCCCCTATCTTTTAGATGAATCTTTAAAAAAAGTATATCATTTGCAACTTTATGAATTGTTTTTATGCCCTTTACTTATTTGGATCTTACTGTTTTTTGTTTTTAATTTATTTGAGTAATTTTTGGACTTTAAAAAAGTCCATTTCATATGAGTTATTAAATTTATTGTTATAAAGGTGTTTGACATATTCGTTTATGATCTTTCTAATGGTCTATCATAAGGCCCTTATTTTATATTTGATTTTGCTAGCTTGTACCTTCTCTATTTGCTTCTTAAGTAGTCTAGATATAGGCTTAATAATTTTTGATCTTCTCAAATAACCATCTCTTAGTTTGATTGATTTTCCTCTACTGTAGTTATTTCTACCTTGTATTTATTATTTCTTTCGACTTACCTTATGTTTAACTTGCTCTTATTTTTCTAGATTTTTAAGGTGGAAGCTCAGATCACTGATCTCAGACCTTTCTTCTTTGGAAATATAAGCACTCAAAGGTATAAATTTCCCTTCACACAGTGCTTTACCTGCATTCTACAATTTTGGATGTGTAATGTTTTAATTGGCAGTAAGTACACAATATTTCCTAACGGCTTTGTGTTTTTCCTTTGTTCCATCGCTTATTTAAAAGTTGTGTGCTAATTTCCAAGTATTTGAAGATTTTACAGATGTTTTCTGTTAGTGATTTTTCACTTAATTCCATAGTGGTCAGCTAACAACTTTGCATAATTTCGTTCATATTAAATTTATTGAGGCTTGTTTATGGTCCAGGATGTGACTTATGCTAGTGAATCTTTCATTTGCACTGAAAAGACTGAATATTCCATCATTTTTCAGCAAGGTGACCTCCATTTAACATCCAGGAAAGTGAGTTGATAATGTTTTTTCCAGTTTTCTCTATCCTTATTACGGTTCTGTCTACCTTTTCCAGCAATTATTGAAAGAGAGACGTGTTGGAAACTGCAATTATAATTGTGTATTTGTCTATTTACTATTTGTTTCTCAGTTTTTGAAAATCTGTGATTAACCACATACACATTTAGGATTATTACATTATCTTAGTGAATAGATCCTTTATCGTTTTGAAATGACTCTCTTTATCTTTGGTAATATTCCTTGTCCTGAAGGCTACTTTATCTGATATTAACACAACTACTTAATCATATGATTTTTGTTCACATATGATACTTTTTTCATCCTTTGCTGTTAACATATCCGTGCCTTTGTATTTAAAGTAATTTTTTTGTGGACAGTGTCCATACAGTAGGGTCTTGCTTTTTTATCTAGTCTAGCAATATCAGCTATTTAATTTATTTGTTTAGACTGTATTAATGTGATTATCACTGCACTTTTTTTAAAATCTATCTTTATGCTAGTTGTTCTTTATAAAATTTTTTTTAATAATGTGATTTTCACATAACATAAAAGTAATCACATTAAAGTGAACAATTAGAGGCATTTAGTGCATTCACAATGTCGTGGAATCACTACCTCTAGTTCCAAAACATTTTTATTACCCCAAAAAGAAATTTCATGTCCATTAAGCAGTCGCTCCCCAACCTGCCATCCCCCTCCCCAGCCCTTGGCAGCCACCAGTCTATGTTCTGTCTCAATGGATTTGCCTATCTTGAAGAGTTCAAATAAATGGAATAATACAATATGTAAACTTTTGTGTCTGGCTTCTCTGATGTACCACAAGGCTTTTGAAGTTCATCTACTTGTAGCATAGATCCAAACTTCATTCCTTTTATGTTGGAATAATATCCTATTATATGTATGTCCCACAATATTTTTATTCATTCATTCATTGACATTTGGGCTGTTTCCACCTCATGTATATCAGCAATAGTGCTGCTACCAATATGCACGTACTTGTACTTGTATGCGCACCAAGTTTCAATTCTTTGGAGTATACACTTCAGAGTGGGATTGCTGTGGGTTCATATGGTGATTCTACCTTTAACTTTTTGAGAAGCTGCCAGTTTTCCTCAGTGACCGAAACATTTTACCTCCTTCCCATCAGCAATATATGAGCGTTCCAGTTTCTTTACATCTTCGCTAACGCTTATTCTCCCTTTCCTTTTTTTTTTATAGCCATACTAACAGGTATAAAGAAGTATCTCAGTGGGGTTTTCTTCCCATTTCCCTAAAGACTAGGGATGTTGGGCATCTTTTCATGTGCTTTTGGGCTATTTGTTTATCTTCTTTGCAGAAACGTATATTCAATTCTACACATTTTTTAATTGGGCGTTTGTCATTGAATTGTGAGAATTCTTCATATATCCTGGATAATAGGTCTTTATCAAATACATGATTTGCAAATGTTTTCTGCCATTCCGTGAGTTGTTTTTTCACTTTCTTAATAATGTTCTATCATGCACAAAAGTTTTCAGTTTTGATGAAGTCCAATTTATATATTTTTCCTTTTGTTGTCTATGCTTTTGACTTCATATCTAAGAATTATTTGCCAAATCTAAGACCATTAAGATTTCCCCTTGTGTTTTCTTCTAAGAATTTCATGGTTTTAGCTCTTATATTGAGTTTGTTGATCCACGTTGAGTTAATTTTTATATATAGTGTGAGTTAGAGGGTCCAACTTTATTTTTGCTCGTGGATATCCAGTTGTCCCCACACCATTTGTTGAAGAGATTATTCTTTTTCCCATTGAATATTCTTGGCACCCTTGCTGAAAAAGTAGTTGACCTTATATGCATAGGTTTAGCTTTATAATCTCGTATCAGTTGCATTGTCTATATGTTCATCTCCACTGTTTTGATTACTGTAGTTTTACAGTAAGTTTTGAAATTGGGGAGTGTGAGTGCTTCGACTTTGTTCTCTTTATATATTGTTTTGTTTATTTGGGAACCCTTGCATTTCCACATGAGTTTGAGGATCAGCTTTTCCATTTCTACAAAAAAAAAAAAGCCATTAGAATTTTGATAGGCATTGCATTGAATCTGTAGATTACTTTGGGTATTATTGCCATCTTAACAATATTAAGTTTTTTAAACTTAATAAACACAGGATGTCCTCCCGTTAGTTGAGATTTGTTAAATAAATTTGGTTTTGATTGGCCCCACGTGTTCTTTGTTGTTCTTTTCCTCTAATTATACTTCTTTTGAATTAAGTTTTTATTTAGTGTTTCTATTTAATCACTGCTTTTGAATTATTAGCTATATCTCTGTTTATTCTTTTTGTGGTTGCTCAATAGATTACAACAGACATCTTTATAGCAGTTGATTTTCAAATAACATTACATCATTTCATGTATACTGTAGAAATATTACAACAGTATCTTTCCATCTCCATTCCATTCTCTTTTTTTTAATCCTTTTCCATTGCATTAATAATTTCTAGTATTTATCAATCTTTGGTAGATCCTAGTTTCTATTCAGTATCTTTTTTCCTGCAATGTGAAGAACTTCCTTTAACACTTCTTGCAGTGTACACCCACTGGCAATAGATTTTGTCATCTTTGTTCATAGAACAGTCCTTCGAATCATCTTTTTTGATAGATTTTTTCGAGCTATAGAATTCTAAATTATCAAATTTTCTTTCAACTCTGTAAAGATAATCTTTCATTGATTTTCCGTTGTGTAGTTTCTGAAAAGAACTCTGTGAACTTCTGAAATTAGTTCTTGTGCATATTTTCATGGATGTTTTACAGATTTTTTTCATTTCTTTTCAACAACTAGTTTTCTTTGTGTTTATTCTATTTGAGGTTACTTGGGCATCTTGTATTTATAGTTATTAAGTTTAAAAATCTTTCCACTGTTGATTCTTGGAATTTTTTTAATCTCTCCTTTGTCTCTTTCTAGAACTCTAATTACACATGCATTAGACTACTGTTAATTTTGATTCTCTTTTCTCTCTATGCTACATTTTCTATAATTTCTATTCCAATGTCTTCAAGTTCACTGTTTTCTTTTAGTGTTTTGTCTGTTTTCGATTCCAAAAAGTTAAATTTTTATTTCCAGATATTTTTATCTCTGGAACCCTATTTAGTTCTTTTTCATGTTTTATATTTCTCTTCTCATTATGTCTATATTTTTGTTTTAGTCCTGGAGTGTATTTATAATAGTTGTTTTAAAGTTCCTATCTGCTACTTCTATCATCTGTTATTTTTCTATCTGCTTCTAATGACTGCTTATTCTGGATATGTTTTACATTTTTCTGCTTCTTACATATTTAGTAAATTTTGAATGGGTGCTAGATGCTGTGAATTTTATAATGTTGCTTCCTTAATTCAGTGAGAGTTCAAACTCTTGGTTTTTAATGCAGTCCTGGCCCCTACTTGAGAAATTGTCTTTAGTCAGAAAATGAGCATTAAGATAAGGTTGATCTCATTTTTTTCTTCATTCTTAGCCAAGCAAAAGCAAATTACCCAACAACATTTCTTCATGAGTAGAAGCAAGATTTACCAATTATTTTTCTTTTTTGCTGGCTAAATAAACAGATTTTTAAAAGAAAGTTTTCCTAAAATTTTTCAGAAGTTTAAAGGTTTAGAATTAATAAGAAATTTCCTTTATAGACCAGATGAAATCAATTTTGAATCATATTCTTAATAGTCTGAAAAATCCCAATTTTTTAACTTAAAATTATTTAATCTCAGTATCAATGCCATCAATAATATGTTTCTTTTAAAGACTTTAAAGGCCTTTCAAGAATTACATTATTTACCACATTTTGCAGGTGAAAAATTTAAGATACATAAGATTAAAGCAAATTATTTCTAACTACAATTAGCCAAAGAATAGGTTTTAAATCTCTCAAGGAAGCCTCATATTTCATTCACCTATCCATCCAGCAAATATTTATTGTGTATGGTCTATAAGTCAAACTTTTCCATGAATCATCTCTATTTTATTTCTTAGACCCAGGTTTGCTTCCTATGCAGTGCCATTTTTGTTGTTGTTGTTGTTCTCATCAGGTTCCAGTGAATTGGCTTAATTTTCTGCTTTTGCCTACTCTGAAAATCTCTGAGTGCTGGGTGACTATTCCTAGCAAGATAAATTTTTAGCTCCTCATTTTTCTCCCCCATTATTGTCCTGAAGGCAAATACAAACACTATTTTTGCTTTGCTATTAAGGAAAGACATAGGGGATTTATTTTCAGTGGAGTAGTTAAAAGCTTAATATTTTTGTAAACTAATTGAGAAAGACTTGGCTTAGTTACCCATAAGAAAGTCATATTCCTTTTCTTCTTGATTCTGTCTATTATGAAAACTGGAAAGTGAAAATATTCACTTTCTCAGACTCCCCTACAGCAATCCATTGTCTTACAGTTAGACATGTACAATGAACTCTAAACAAAATTCATAGAGTGACTCTTATGGGAAAACTTTTTAAAAGTAAAGACATACTTTAGGGTTTTTCAACCTTTGCTTCATGGTTTTTTTTGCTGTGTTTTGTTTGTTTGTTTTTCAGATAGGACTTGATGCCTAGAGTGTGATAACCATCTTACAATCATGAGGTGACAAGAATTAACATATGTCCATATTCCACCAGTGATGGTGCAGAAAGCTAATATAGCCTGGATCATTGACCCTGGGTCCTTCAGCAGCTGCACCTCGAGGGGCTGTCTACATTGGAGCTTCTTGCAAAGTAAGATAAATAAATAATGATTTCAACCATCTCTGGTTATACTTTCTTTTGCTTTCAATAAAATAAATTTGTATCTGATTCAAATATATTCTCTATTTCACAACTTCTGATTGTCTTATAAAATATAGCAGAAGACCCTGCTGGAAATTTTATTCTGAAAATAGGAATTTACCCAAACCCCCAGTCCAAGGATAGGATAAATTCATTAATTCCACTAAGTAGGAGCACTCAGGACAGAAGAATAGATAAGTAACCCCATTTGTCACTGAGCCTCTAAGAAATCCAAGGAATAATACTTTTGTTAGGGTATTCCTAATAGACTGCATCTTTCTAAACTACTAGTCAATAATATCTACAGTAAATGATTTTCTTATCTTCTGGGTAAATAGTTGCTGCCTATCATCTTCAAGTTTTACATACCTGAAATGCATTTGCTATGATATTGCTTTCTACTTGCCTGCTCTTTTAACTTTATTTAAGTTAATAAATTTAGGAGGAAGAGGATTTTTCTTAAATTTGGTCACCATGAAGAACTGTAAGAGGAATTGACAAGACATCGTTTTTATTTCTTCACTAAGAGACTCTTTTTAGGAGCCTGCCTCTTTTATTGTACCATTGCAGATTGGAATCCAGGCACGGATATTTACTAGCTATGTGATTTTAGGCAAGTGACTGAGTTTCACAAAGTCTCAATTTATTTTTATTTAAAATGTGGATAAGACATTTAAGTCATAAGATTGTGAGAATTAAATGAAGCAATATGTGTTTATGCTTAGTTCAGTGCCTGGAACAAATTAGGTCTTAATACGTGACAGCTACTGTTACTTTTAGTGTTAACTATTATTCAGCCACTCAGATTGTAGCCTATAGTTAGTTCAAATTACTTTCTTAATTTGTATTAGCTATCAAACTCAAGGTGGACAAAATTACATTAATCCACAAAAATCCCGTCATTACATGTGTAGATACAGCTTTATTCGTTTAGCAATATGTGAAGTGAATATTTATTAATATCCAACTAATCACATTGTAAATGACATGGTCAAAATAATATGTAAGTCAGTGTGTACAAATATACCTAGAAGATTTGGACCATACATAGAATTTCCACTAATCTGATTCAGTTTGTGAACGCGTGATTCCATAAATTTGCTAAGAATTTAGTTCTCGTGAACAGAAAAACAGGACTTTGACTCAGGCCTTGTAAGTAGCCTGATATGGAATCCTATTATCAACATTTATTGAAAAATTCAGAGGTAGATGTGTTAACATTAAAAAGAGGCTTGAATCTTCTGCATCTCAAAGTTTCATGCTGCTGTGTTGTGCAATAGTTTGCTACGGCTGCCATAACAAACTACTACAGACTGGATGGCTTAAGCCACTGAAATTTGTTTTCTCACAATCCATGAAGCTAGAAGTCCAGGATCAAGATGTTGGCAGAATTAGTTTTTTCTGTGGCCTCTCTCCTTCGCTTATGGGTGGTCATCTCTTGCCTGTTTCTTCACATGGTCTTCCCTCTCTACATTTCTACATCCTAATCTCTTCTTAGAAGGACAACAATCATATTGGAGTAGGGTCCATCCTAATGACTTCAATTCATTACTTCTTTAAAGATTCTATCTCCAAAAACACTCACATTCTGAGATACTAGAGGTTAGGATTTCAGCATATGAATTTGGGGGGACACAGTTCAGCCTCTAACACACGAGTATTAGACTGTGGAATAAGGCATATAGAATGGAGCAATTCCCTAACTTTATATGTTCAGAACTTTGATCCGTAAAGTAAATTTTAAATCATATATTAATTCTACTGTTTTCATATTAAAAAAAATAAGGCAGTGGTGTTGTGATAATTGATGGACTTCCTTTGAAAGTATCTAATAGCTTATTTGAAAAATCATCTGCAGAGTTTAATTTTTAAATTAATGCTTTAATGCTTTGAGAATATCCTATTCTCTCCACATGGTCACAAAATGGATAGCAAAACCAAAAATATGGCTTAAGTAGTTAGAAACACCTACTTGAAATTTATGCAAAGTCAAGAATATTTGAATACCCTGCCAAAGTATTTGCAGAACCTAATGGAGTCTATCATTTATTCTCTTGGAGATTAAAGGTTAGATTTTTAAAACTAAATTTCTAATCATAAGCTTGCAGCTGTTACATATTTTGCTTAACTAGTTTTTCTCTTTTCATTGCATCTCTGAAAATGTGATTTTGGTACATTCCTATTTATTATAATTATTCTCATCTGAGTACTAGCAGAATTATTTTTAGGAGACGATAGTATTTATAATAACTGATTGTGTGCCAGTTTGTGTGTACATAGCATATGAGGAAGCCATTGAAAGTACAATATTTATTTTCCTTGTCTAATGTGCTATAGTGTTTCAACAATTGTAATGCTGAAAAAGAAAAAAGAGTAATGTTTGATGGGGCACAGGGAACTGTTCCCCAGAGGTCACACAGAATAGCATGTGATAACTTCCAGGGAAGCATTTGAATAGTACTGAGATTTTCTTTAATGTCTGCACTGTTATAATATAAATTAAGTAAAAGTAAAAATAACAAAATGTATAAGTGTATTCTAGAGTCATTGTATCTATTTTCCCTAGCATGCATTTCTCCCGAAAGTCACTTCCTTTTAGTAGATATTTATGGTGCATAATTACGTATATTTATTGCATCAGTGTGTTGGGCTTTGCAAGTTTTCACATTAGCTGGTTGTGTAACACAGCATGCAATTTTGCCCTTTGTTAAACATTTCCAGTGGTTTATGTTGTTTTCAATAGAAGAATTAGAAAATCTCAGGAAACTGGTTACTGAAATTGAAATGGGAATGGTGGGATCCATTCGGAAAGCTGCCTTTTGGTGTTTACCTCAAGCCGTACTTCTGTGTCTTTGCTTGATTTACATTTAGCAATATCTAAGTGCAAATAGTAATCATACACCAAAGTAAACGGGACTGTATGCAATTGCTTCCTCCGTTTCTTCAATTGCAGTTGCAATCCCATAGATTCCAATCTTGACAGGTAGCATAATTAGAAAATTCTCTTTGTCTTATTAAATGTGACTCTTCTCAATAGAATTCACTTCATTGCCAGCAAAGAACAGAAAATATACTTCAAATCTAAAATGGGAAATCAAGGGGGACTGTTTTATTTTTATCTGTCTTTGTGCAAGCGACATTATTATCAACGGATATTGTAATGCTGAAAATGTACTTTGGGGATTTAAATCACGCATTAGCCTGGAAAGCAAAAAGTGCTGTAGGGCCCATGCAATATATTTTCTCATTAATCTGATTGAAAGATTATCCTTCCTATAGCTATGAAAAGTCTAATACTCATATATCCATCTTCTGTGCTAGTAAAATTCAGCTTTGTGCAAAGTCCTTGTCTCTTGTGTCGGAGGTCCAACACTTTTCTTCTCTCGGCATAAGCCCATCTGTATTAAAATAAATTCAGAGCAGGCCGCCATTTCATGCACACATTTTGATTATTTCATAAGCTGCTGTGGAAAATGGAAGTATCAGCAAGTCATGCCGTTTCCTGGTAATGTAATGCTGTCATTACCTCAGTGGTCATGTGAAAAAGTTTAGCTGTACTGTCTGACAAATGTTCAGTGAGTCAAAACAGTGCATTTAAATGAAATGCAGATATGAACGAGCCATTATTGCAATCACAACTCCAGCTTTGAAATTATCTCCTATGAATATATACACTTTCTCTGTAACCTGACATTTGTAATACTTAACTAGCCATGCGTTTGCTCCTCGCCACTCACCCCACCTCTTTTCTCCACATCCCCGCCCCCAGAGTCAGAAGGAAGGAAGGTATTATGCAGTAGTAATTGAAGACACTCCTGACGATTTCACGCAATCAGAGGCACGTTATTTGTGATGAAAATTAAGTAAAGAAACAAAGCAGATTTATAGGTTGCCTTGCTGCGGTCAACGCCCCTACAACAGATTAGCAAATCTACATGAATAAGCCCCATCAGAAAAACATCCCAACCACTTAGATGCTTTCCCACATAACAGATTCACTGAAAATTTTGCATAACCTTAGTGGTAACTTGCAGCACTTCGTGATTTTAAGTTTTAATGTCTTAAACTGAATGATTTCTATTCTGAGCACTTTGAGAGCTGATACCATGAACGGTATAGATGGCTCCAGCCATAACTGTCACACAGATAATATTCTTTTATGCCTCGAGACACTAAGATGGTGCTGCAGATAACCAAAAGAAATAAGCTGCCACCATCACTAATCTGCAGCTTTGAAACACTATAGCTTTTGCATGGTTAAGAGAAGGTAAATGTAATAGAGAAGACACTTTAAGAGTGAACAGGACCCGACAAGAATGAAGTCTTTCCTATTTATTTGTAATCCATATGTACCTTGGATCAAGTCGCCCATATCCTATCTTATATGTCTCTATACGACAATTGGAAATGCAAAATAAGGGGCAGCCTTTACATTCCTCTGGGACATTTTTGCTAATGTAGTGAAATAAAAATCTAAGGAGTGTTTGGCCTTAGTGTTCCTTCGGAGGTGAACTTTGGAGATCTCGAGTGTTCTTATGGCTGTACTTGTAATATATGGAGCAGGTTAGAGCGTATTATCATATTCGGATGCACCACCCCAGCAGAATAAAAAAAATGCTGTCTGTATTTTTCTCATCCAGCAAATATTGCCTGAGGGCTTTTTACATGGATAAAATTGAATTTTACATTCTCATGACATAACGTGACTTCTCAACTACTTTTTGTACGTGTGAGCTTGGGGTTTGGTGAACACAAGTCGTAACCAAAGTTTGATGAACATCCTCTATGATGCTAAGATACTAGATCCATAAAAAGAACATCATTAGTTTTATGTCTGGAAATACATCATTTCCTATCACAATGGAACGCATCTTTACTGGCAAGATAAATAGTATTCCTTACTACTTGTGCATAAGAAAATAATATGAGATCAAAATACATTTGAAATACCAAAGGTATTTATTCTTACTTCATTTAAATGGTTGTTTTTCATATTCGGTTTGGAAATCTCAAATCAGTAATCCTTTCATTTGAGAATACAGGCTGACATTCAAGACTCAGGGAAACAGAGAAAAAATAATGATAAACTAAATATCATGAGAACAGGACCCTACAATAAAACCATTTTCTCATTATTTGTTCTAAGAATGTGATAGCTTTCCAGGGAAAAGAAAAATTCTGGTTGAAAATGTAGAGCAAGATACACAATTTTTTTAATCGAACGCAAGAACTATCAATACTAATCTGCTAATTTGTGCCCCAAAATGCAATCATATTGTTGGGACAAAAACACAATGCATTCAGGAAGCTATTAAATGCACAGCAGTATTTGAAATCGAACCACAGTGACTTGTTGTTATGGCATGCTGACATTATTGGTTCTTGTATATAGTTACATAATGATCTCTGAAGCCAGCTTTAAAAGCTATTCTATAAAACCAGTTAACAGATGTCAAAATCTGACTACAGAGTCAACTTTACCTTAATATTTTTTCTAAGTTAAAAAATAAAAATCCGAAAACAAAGTAGTCTAATATTTTTCCTCTCCAAAGGGACTCTCTGGCATGGTAGGCTGTTTTGTCTTTTATTTCCAATTTATTATGGATGTCATCATCGAATGATCATTGACCTAAAAAACATGCACCACTGAAATTATGGCGATGTCAGAAAAGAAGATCATTATGATGTCTTCTATCCACATTGCTGATACAGCGTACACTTTTTATTCAATGTTAAAATTCTTATTTTGCTATAGAAAGTTTGCATAGTTTCAAATATACCAAAGACAATACAATCAGAAATCACATATCTATAACATCTTCATACTTTTATGGTCATATCTTGCAACATAGTAAGACCTGCTGTGAACGTCGTCACTTAATATGAAAGAATACAGCAGCGATGACATTGTAGCGTCCAGCAGTAATGTGGCTAATATTTTAGATCATTATTTTCTACTCAAAGTAAACAGTTTGCCCTCAAATTAGACAGCTATGAAGTGAAAATGAAATCATACTGAAAATAATTAAACATTTTCTTCTCCTTTCAAGTTTCTATGTAAAACAACCCCAAAATTAGTATACACATGCACAAAAATAATTTTCAATGCTTTTGCCTATTTCTTCAATAAAGAAGACGGCTTCTAGAAAATGGAATTGCTACAGTAAAACTGCTTTTTGTTCTGTGAAAGCCCTTGCTTTTGTAATTGTAAATGAAGCTGTTTCCTCTGGTTTATATGCTGCTGTTCCTACTATTGCAGCTCAGGGCAATACAAATGATTAGTTGCCTGATTCCAGATTCATACGGGCTCAACTATGAGAACTAGACTCCGGCATTTAAATGACTGAACTGATGTGAGAACATAAACCATTTCAGAGCATTTATACAAATGGAACCAGCCGGGCATTTATCAAACCTTCTATTATAGGGAATAGCTCTATGTCACCTCCATGCAATTTTTCTTTTTACTCTCAAAATACTGGGGTGCTTTATGTTAATTTTTGTTTTTAAAAAGTTTTGACATAAATACCCCCCAAAAAACGATATTTTCAGACCACATTCTCAAGTGGCCAAAGCTTCATGTTTCACTCAGTTGCACTTGAGTGAAGAGGTCTCTATAAGAAATGTTTCCCTCAAAGGAAACCATCTTTTCCTGTAAATTAAGTTTCTGAGGAGTTTCCCTGGAATACAAAAGTGTGGATTTCAACTGAGCTCCAAAGATAGAATTTGCATATAGAAATCAATCATTCTATTTTGGGTTGAACATCAAAATTACCTGCTTAAGCTTTCATATTTGTAATTTCATATTACTAAAGAGTTTGAAATGTCACTGAATACTCTTCAAATCCTCATTTCTACCTTTCAGCAGAAGGTCTAGCATGTCAGTTTGAGAAATTGCAGGAACTGTATGAAGTTTTGCAAAAAATTTCAACACGTAATTTAAACAGCCTACGAAATTAGTACAATTGAAATTTAGACTTTAATACCACGGTTTATGGGCTTGAGCTTCTGCCTCCCTGAAATTAACGGAATAGTAACTGAGCAGTAATACATGTGAAAAAGATTAAAAAGAAATAACACTTAATTCTGGAAGCCACATAGGCAGATCAGTCCCTTACTTATAATAATAAACACTCTGCATAATATGAATAACAATGAACCACCAAACAACAAGAATAACAAAAGTGAGAGAACTACTTTTACGAAGGTTTTTAAGAAAAACTAAGAGCCAGGTCTGATTTTATTAACCGAAATGATAAACAGTTTTTTAAGGACTTTATTTTTTTTTACAGCAGCTTTAGGTTCACAGCAAAATTGAAGGGAGGGTCTAGAGAGTTCTCATATGCCCCTTGCCCTGACACATTGTCAACTCCCCACACCAGAGTGGTACATTTGTTATAATTAACGTACCTACATTGACACATCCCTAGTTTACATTAGAGTTTGCTCTTAATGTTGTACACGGTATGGGTTTGGACCAATGTATAATGACATGTACCCATCATTATAACATGATGTAGACCATTTTCATTGCCCTAACAATCCTCTGTGATCAAGAGTTCCATTTTTATCACCTAAATTTCCCAGATAATCTTTCTAATAACCATTTCATTTTGACTGGTGAGGATCAGGCCTAACAATATTATGTGACACCAAAATTTCTAGCCTATTGTGGAAAAAACTCAGGACCAGAAGAACTTAGACCAATAACGTCTCCATTTCCAAGACCAGATTTCAATTGACATCCTTATAGTCAACCCTCCTCTTCACCTTATCATGTAATAGGACCCAACTTGTTTTCCAGTCCCACACTTAATTCTGTGTGTTACCTCCATTACCGTTTCATGGCATAATCTCTTGCATTGGCATTCTCATCCACATCCCTGGAAAATAGCTGGATGTGCCATGCATTTTACAAGGGATGGAGTAGATAGCACTGCCCTCAAGTAGCTCAAAGTCTGGTAGAAGAGAAGTACTTGTAGTCAGACATATTTCCCAACAGATAAGGAATGAAAAAGCACAGAGATAATTAGAGCAGGGAGTGACTTTGTCTATGTGATGATAGCAGCTTGGAATGGAAGATAATTGGTAAGAAAAGACCACCTAGAGAGGAAAATACATGAGTAGAGTTTGGAAATATATGTCTAAATTTCCCAAGCAAACAATGGTGATAAGGGAATCCCAGGAACAAACAGCGTATGCACCATCATGAGGAATATATAAGCAGTTTGATATTAGGGGACCATAAAGAACGGGAGGAATACCGTAAGTGAAACTGGGAAGTGAGCAAAGATCAGGTCATAAAGGGATCTTACATCATAGTGAGGACCTTTAGGCAACTTGGGATAGGGAGTTGTCAAGGAATGTCTTCAGTGTGGGAGATGGACATTACATTTGAGAATGTCTGTGCTAGTTTCATGTAAGGAATAGATATGAGGGGGCTCTGTGTGCTGAGGAGAGGGTGCCTGTGGGTGTCAATCTAGAGTAAGGGAAAAATAGAAGGCTATTCCTGGAAACCCTTCCTGGCACTCTTTCTGAAGTTAGACACTTCTCCTTGGTGTTTACATAGCATCTCCTATTTACCACTATCTTAGAAAGCATCACATTTTGGGCATTGGCGTACCCAACTATGCCATAACTCACCATCCTCCCCAGCCTCTGACCCACCTGCTAAACAATAAACTCATTGAGTGTACAGTTTATATTCTTCCTGTTCCTACCATGCAAACTGCAGTGTGCCATAGGGCTCAATACGTTTGAATTAATCAATAAGAATTTTACTGAAAATTAAAAACTCACTGTGTAACATTATGCCTGTGTCCTTTCTAGCTATTATTACAACCTGAAATCAGCTACATCTTTATTGCTAGTTTAGATACCTACTAAACTAACAACAATTGCATGAGAATAGAATTTTTATATTTGGCTCCCAAGTTATACCTCGTATATAAAAGTTTATAAATTTTCCCTTTTGGGTAACAAATATCTAAAAGTTGACTTATAAAAGAGGAAGGCAACTAAAGTTGATTGGGTACCTTCTGATTCTCAAAATACTGCAAAGCAGGTTTTAGGGTTTATGGCAGTTATTTGGAGGTTATTATTAGGGAGTATAACCAGAGGTCCAGGAATGCCTGAATCACCTCTCCTTCCAGTAGAGTTCCTAGTGAAGTAGTGTGAAATTTAAGTATATTTTTTGAAAAATAGCAAACTGAGAATGAAGGAATGATTTTAGTAAGAGTCATACAAGTTTCTGAGAATGTGAACAAAGCTTGAATAAAAGCCAAACTGATGCATGTGGCCTAGGCTTGAGCCCTAAATGACCCTTCATGCTTCTACCTAAGAATAAACCTTGGGATCCACACACTTAGCTATGCTTGCAAAGAGAGGGAAATGAACAGATCCCGGGAGCATCTCTGGGTCCATTCAAAGACCCAGTTACGAGGAGCCAGCAGAAAGAAAGTTTCCTCCGCAGCCCTGTCTTAACTAGTAGATTCTACCATTGCCTTTGGACTAGAAGAGACACATCCAAGGACCTGAGGTAGGAATACATAAAAGGGGATGTGGGAGTTCTTCTTTTAATACGGTGTCTCTAACCAGAGATATCTTTGGGTCATCAGTTTTTGACGATCTGGCCAAAATAAGACAGAAGATCCTTTCTGTATAAAGTAGATATTATTCCTACTATTTTACAGATGAATAAGGTGAAGTTTAGAGAAGTTATATGGCTTGTCAAAAGATACAAAGGTATGGAACATGAAATTTTTACTAGGTGATGATTCTTGCTCCCTTTTAATAATGTTAACTTTCAGCATAATTCATGCACACTAATACGACTTCCACTGACCAACATGTAAATGTTTGATTACTCAAGACATTTAAATCTTCTCTATTTCAATCATTTATGTGTTTGAAAGGACTATTCCGTAGAGTCTCCCACAACAATTAGGCTAAAAATCTTATGTTTCACAAGGACATGCTGATGACATAATAATCACCCAGATAAACCACAACACTTGTATTTGCTGTGGTGATGATTTTTTCACCTTCTTTTAAAATAAATTATTACCTGTATTGTGGGAAAGCAGATAATAGACTATAATTTATCACTTTTTCAGGAACAATAAATGGTCCTATTTTTAAAATTCTTGTTTTAATTATCTAGCTTGATATTTTGATAACCAATGTTATAACACAAGGGGGTTCAGAAGATACTGTGGGAGGGCTATTTTGACATATTTAGTCTACATTTCTTGATTTCATAGTGAGATTGTAATGAGGAATTCCCATTTACTCTTGAGCTCAGCATTTAGATAACTGAATAATAAACCACAATCAATGAGGAGCTTTAAAGATTGTCACTATATGTTCAGACTGAACTTAAAAAAGAAACACAAAAAACATAGCTTGCAAACATTTTTGCCTCAACCCCATTTGGTATTCAGAATGTAAATGAGATTTGTTATCAGGCAGGAAACCTGAAACTGATTTAACCTAGATATTAATCTTCATATTAAGGACACATTTACATTTCTTACATAGCACAGTAGGTTAGCACTAAAGAGGATCTGCATTTAATTTTTTAAAAATGGCTTAGCCCCATTGATATACAGTGTATATTTCTCATTTTAACTATTTTGTTTATTTCATAGATTCTTTGATTTTCCCATGGTCATGTTAAGGCTTGCTGGATAGAAAATACACTGCAAATAGAAGCCAAACCACAGTAAAATGACTCTGCCTAACCTTAAGAGTTCCAGCCATTTCCTTTTATATTTCATAATAAGATATGACAACTCAATTTAAAGAAAATACACAATAGTTGCTGACTACAGTGAAAAGTTTATATTAAAATAATGTGTTGCTGTGGGGAGGTGGATAATTGAGCATACAGTAGGTAATTTCTGGCAGGGCTCCTGAAATAAGCAAAAGTAATATCTGTTAACAGAGGATAAATGCAGATAATGTTACTCTAGTCAGTAATTAGGATTTCACAGATCCCTGTTTAAATGCTGATGCAAGAGAAAATTAAGAAGAAGGCCACAGTGAGTCATTAAAGTTGAGCCGGTCCAAACTCTCTTAATAAGACCTGACCTTTGATTGGGCCCCATTCCTACTGATATGTGACTCCATCAGTTTTCTTCTGCATTTTAATGAAGACTGAAGAAACTTGAGAAGTCCAAACAAAATCTAACTGAAACTGTTGATTTCAAGAATGGGGGGGATATTTAAAACCCTAAAGTTCTAGTAAGTTTCCTCTGCTTTCAAACAGAACCCTTGGCTATTTCGTCCCCCCTCAGTCATCTTATTTAATTCCAGGAAATAGATCTTTAACTCTCACATTGTCAGGGAAGAGAGATGAGGCGACCAGGTATCTCCTTTCTCAAGGAGACGGTTCTTAGAAAATTCTAATTGACTACTCTCTTCTTTCCTTCAAAAGAATTTATAAAATCAACATAAGCACAATCTTCTTGAGCAAAGGTGTTCACCAAAACAATAGTCACTTGAATGATCAAGTCAGCATTAAGAATAAAAAGGCAGGTATTTTTCCTCTAGGACCACTACAAAGTGACAGTATTTATACACTGCCTACTGACTTACAAACAAAAGTCTAAAAGCCAAACTTATACCCCAAATTATAGGCCAAATCACTCCTCCCTCCTTCCCACTCTGTTGTTGGAGGTGATTGTGATGTGCTAGCAACAGTCGGCCTTCATTCATTGCCATTTTTGTTTGGGAATAATTATAGGAATCTAGACATGATTAATATGGATCACCATACTCCCTTGCAAAGGAAAAGAATTGGGGACTTTGGGGTTATCATCATTTATTGTGCTTTGAATAATTTCTCCTACAATGTTTCCTTGCTACTCAGCTCACTGAGGAGGTTTTTGCAAGCGTAAGTAGGATGGATTAAAGTGGGAGAGAATAGAGTTAAGGAAGCAATTAGTAAGGTATTTCAAAATGTATTGGGGTGAAAGTCTCCATTATCATTTATCAGTGTTCCTTTAGTTGGGACCTGGAGAAAGGCTTCTAATCAAGCATTATTGTAAATGATAGACACTTGAATCTCTATAATCATAATCTTCTCCATAGGCTTGGAAGCTGCTCATTCTATTCCCACTAAATCCCTTTTATCCACTTGATCAAGTGTCCTGTCAACCCTTGCTCTGTTACCTTAGGTCATCCGAGATGAGTATTGACTGCTTTCTTCCGCTGCTAGTCTGTGCTTACCTCTGGTTACTATCCTCAGGTTTTTTCTGTAAGGTTAATTACTATGGCTCTGCTTTTTTACTTGAACAGAGGGACCTCTTAGACCCCCACACTAGGTTCAATCTCTCTGTTATATAGTTCTGTAGGACCTTATATTACACTCATTCATTTTTTTACTTAGTCATTCAACAAATACTTGTGGAGTGGTTATTCTGTTCTAGGTACAGTAGTTAACAAAAGAGAAAAATTCCAGGCCTGATGGAGCTTACTTATTATAACTACATGTGATTTAATGCCTTCAAATCTCCACTAAAATAAAAGCTTTTTGAAAGCAAGAATCATAACTGTCTTCTTCACCACCGTTTCCCCAACATTTTGCAGAGTACCTAAAATATTGAAGAGATGCAATGCATATTTATTGAATCATTAAATAAATACATAAGCTTTGCAATTTTACAGGAAAGGGTTCTATCTGCTTTTGAGTAAAGTCCAGCTGTAAAAAAATTAACAGTAAAAAGTGCCTATAAAAAGTGACCAAACAGAACTATTAGGCTGAAACACACTAGTACATGGGCACTAGCAACAGGACTACACTATTACTAAAACATAAATTACTGGGGCCAGCCCGGTGGCGCAGTTGTTAAGTTCGCACATTCTGCTTTGGTGGCCCAGGGTTCACCAGTTTGGATCCCGGGTGCGGATATGGCACCGCTTGGTAAGCCATGCTGTGGCAGGCGTCCCACATATAAAGTAGAGGAAGATGGGCATGGATGTTAGCTCAGGGTCAGTCTTCCTCAGCAAAAAGAGGAGGATTGGCAGCAGATGTTAGTTCAGGGCTAATCTTCTTCAATAAATAAATAAATAAATAAATAAATAAATAAATTTCTAGAACAATCTTTGGATTTGTTTCAAACTCTGTCTTTTCAACAGACATCAAGACACTGTTTAAGCATTTCCTAACACTCGGTTTAAGTATACATAGTGCAACAAAACACATTATTCATACTCATTACAGTGACACAGATGACCCCATCCTAGAATTCTAGCATATGTGATATGTGATATAAGATTAAGGCACAGACTTACTTTCACCTTGTAGTAAGCACACACACAAACAGACACAAACACACACCATCTTTGCAAAATGTTTTGAATGCACATGGAGTTGAAGTCTTCTTGTTAATAAGATGTTTGTCCTTTCGCTTCTGTTATTGAGAGCAAAGAGTTCCTCATGATGAAAAACCTCAAGTTCTATGCCTGCAAGAAGATAAGCTTTGCCCTCAGTTGTCTAACTTGTTGTTTCTAAGTTTATTTGTAGCCAATATTAAGTTGTAGAGAAAGTACAGAAACAGGGACATAGACTGTGCCTATTCACCTGCCAACTGTTCCAGCCCACGAAAATGGTTAAACCACAGAAAACGTGCCACGAAACTATCCAGGCATCACATATGATTCTTTTCTTTTGGAAGTATCAAAAATAAGCCCTCAAAACAGTTTTAGAAATAAAAGCAAATTATTGGCTCTTTAACGAAAAATCTAGTAATAAAGCTGGTAACTGCTACCACTTCATCAAGGGTGCGGCGATATCACCAGAAGCCATTTCACAGCTTGAGAGTCTCACAGTTGGCTTGGGTCTCAGGCACTGCACACAATAGGAAGAAAGCAACCCAAGTCTACAGCTCATATTTTCATACCACAGTGATTAGGAGGGTTAACATGTTTGGGGTAGCAAACGTTTTTAAAAACTGTATTACAGAGTCCATATTTCTGTCACATGAATATGTTTTCAACTTGCCCCAATAAAAAATGTAGTCTGTTATGGGAGCCCCATGAAGCCAAGGTGTAGTGAATGCCCACACACAGAAACGTGTACCGAGCTGGGTTTCTCAGCCAGCATGGCCCCCTTAGGGGGTATCTGGAAATTCGTAGGGACGCTTCTGGTTCCCATAACAACTGGGTTATGCTATGGCACTGAGTGTTCAGGATCTGGGACTTTTCACCATCCTCAGCTTCTTTAATAGTCCTTCACAATGACAAATCTTCTGCCTGAAGGGCCCGTGGTGCTCCCTCCCACGGATACAACAGAGCAATGGAGAGACAGACGGCCGGGTGGCAGAGACCAAATAGTGATAGGCTTGTCCAGGGAAACGAATAAAGGAGGCAGTCAACTTTTTTGAGATGTATTGACATTGGGGGGAAAAGTCTACTCAGCAATAGAATTGATAAATTATAAACTTAAACTGAACCTTTTTGGAGTAGAGAAGAAAACATAACACTTTTTATAAGGGCCTTGATATAAGAAAGTAAGCTCTCCAGTAAGCATTGTGTGACGATATGCGTGGTGTGTTTTCAAAATCAACCTTCGGTAAGAAAAAAGTCAAGTGAGGCTCTCTGAGCAACCCACCTGACCATTCTGTTCCTTTTCCTGCACACCACTCTGGATTACCGTAGAGAAAGGGGGAGTCAGGGTGGAGGTCGGCTCCCAGGGCAATCCGCATTTCCCTCTGGGCCCTCAGGCTTACTCCTCTGCCACACCCCAGTGGGTCCTCAGGTACCTTAAATTACACCTACGACCCTCTCAGCTCAACCTTGGCCTCGCCCCTGCGTTTATATAGTTCAGCTTCCACCAATGGGTGCGGAGCCGGATTCTGCCCTCTCTGGTCCCGCCCCTATTCTAGATTGAGTCCAGCTTCTGCAATCAAGCCTGGAGGAAGCTTGACGCTGCCCTCCTCGCAGGCATTTAGTTTCTGCACCTCAATGCTTCTTTGGGACTCTGGCAGCTGTCCTGCCCTCCTCTCTCTGCTTGGTTCTAAATTCGTCTTTTCTATCAATCACCATAGAGGTACCCTCCCCGCCTGCGGAGAGCCCCGGCCAGACCCCCCACCCCGCCGGCTGCGGCGCCCACCTCAAAAAAAATACATCCACACAGAATAGGGAATAACTAAAAATGGATTTTAAAAAAGTCAAGCCTTAGGAGTTGCCTACAGATTCTGTCGTGTGTGCTTGGACAAAGTACCAAATGCACGTGCATATAAAGCTGTAATTCCTGAGCATAGTTTTAATCATCATCAACAAATGACGTCATCTTCCTAAAGTCCTAACCTCCCCGTGTTATTAATTTGTACAACATAGAGATCAAGATTTACTTCGAAATCAAGGTAAGATAGACTGCTTATAAAAATGCCTCTATATGTATTTCATGGTGTGCTAAATATTAGGCACTAGTATCTGCTCTGACTTGCGTGCACTGGCTAGCAGCGACTCGGGATAAATTCCTGGCCTTGGAAGAAGCAAGTTAAACTTCTCAGTTAACAGTTGGTTTCTGTGGAAAACAATACTGAACTAGGAAGAAAATGGGTGCTGGACACTGATGGCCATATAAAGAGCTATGGGACATATTTAACACAATACCTGGAGTAACAAAAAATATGTTGGCAGCAGAGGTCAAGAACCCCAGGGAACTAAGAACACTTATAGGCGGTGGAATTATATTTTGAAGTTCAGTTAATTAACTCCCCCTTCTCTTCTTTTTATGTGATACTCCCTTTATATACTCAGAATCACCCCTGACTTCAGGAGTAGTTAAGAAGAATCAGGATATAACTCATTAGTTTAAAATAAACATTTCACTTCCTAGAAGTCAGAGTAGCATTAACTATATTAAAATAAAAATATTTTTGAGGAAAAGAATTAATAATTCATTCATTATTAAAAAAAGTAAAAGATTTACATAGACAGTTGATAGCATAACTTGTGAATATCAAAGGCAGCCTCAGTCACCCTCCTTAGCCAATAATTAAAAACAACGCACATGTCAAACCTTTGAGAGTTTCCTGATTTGTATCAAATTAATCAATGATTTGGCTCTCCCAGTATTCCTCCATCTAATAATGCAAAGAGATTCAAAACTTCACCTTTTTTATATATTATTGGCTGGTAAGAAAATATTGTTCATAGAATTAATGCATTCTATATTTTACTTTGTATTTCTCTTGATCCATAATGAAATGGATCATTCATTCATATATTTATTCAGGAACATTACTTCTATATTCCATGAATTATACTTAGTTTTCTGGAGGAAAATTTGAAACACATACAAGCACTATCCTTAGTTGAAATCCAGTGGGAAAATAAAACTTTTAAACTACTAACTGTGCATATTAAACAGAAGAGAATGAATTATGTATAATAGAATTTATAAGCAAAATATCAAGAGAATGTGTCAAATGTATGCAAGCCAAGAACAGACCAGCAGCTGACTGATTCAGCGGGTAAAGCTACTCCAGCTGCTGTTAGGTTCAGTTTATCACCTCCATAGACACTGACGGGAAGAGCGGCCAAAGGTGGCAGCTCCCCATGATCCTTTCCCACGCACCAAAGGGACAACACTGAAACTGTAACATGAGTTGCGGGACACTGTGACTGATGAGCCAATTCTAAACTGCAGCTAAGCAATTTGACATTCTGTAGCTCTGTTCTTTTCTTCCTTTCTTCAGCTTTATTGAGGTATAATAGACACACAAAATTGTAAGATATTTAAAATGTACGATGCAATGATTTGTATCCGTACATGTTGTGAAAGGATTCCCCTCATCGACTTAATTAACATAACACCTCACATATTCACCTTTTATTTTTCTGGTGAGAACCCTTAAGTTCTACTCTCAGCAAATTTCAGTTGTACAATAGTTATCAACTATAGTCATCATGTTATACGTTAGATCATCAGACCTTATTTATCTTATAACTGAAGGAGACAGGCAGAAATCCCCATACCTCATCAGAATCCTGAAGATGATGAGAAACTGTCTCCTGGCAGCCTCCCGGGTGAGATAGAAAGGTGAGGAGCAGATGACTTCAGAGCGGCTCTTCAGAGGCCTCCCATCTAGGAGGATCTCACCTGTGAGACATTCTGGAAGCACTGAGATTAGCCTCAGTTCGTGTTCAGCCACAGCTCTGGGTGGCCTGGGTGGCCTGGGTGTACATGTGCAAGGCTCCGAGGGCACCACAGTGGAGCCATTGCCATACAGAATGCAGAAATAGGAATAATTAATTCTCTTTGGGCAATATAGGAAAGGATTCTTTGTAGAGCCTTAAGAGGCCAAGAGGTTTTGTTAGTGCCATCAGTGTTTCTGCTCTCAAAAGTGACATTGTACAGCTGGGAATAGATGTAGGAAGTAGAAAAGAGGAGAACTTCCCTTTTATCTGTTTAGTCAGACAATGCCCATGAAAATAATCCTTGGATGAATAAGGTGATAGTGAATAAGGAAATGAAGATGTGGACATTGAAGACAAGGAGGAAAGAACAAAATAAAAAGTAGTGACTAGTAATCTATAGAATTCCTTACTCTAGGAGATGGTAAACAGAAACGGCGTATGCTGAATCCAGTGAGGGTTAGATACCAGATCAGGCACAGCTTAACGCATTTTCTGTGACCCTCTTGATGTCATAGTCTTCCACCCCCTCAATTGTTTGTCCCTCTTCAGCCAACATCATGGTACTTTCTCCCAGAGGGGCCACCCACAATCCTGCCATCACAGCATACTGAGTCAGCTTGGATGTGCAAAGCACCAGCCCCTGGGGCTGTTCACAAGGTCTGAACTCTCCCCTTCGGTGCCAGGGCCAAATCGGCCACGAGCCCTGAATGGCAGGCTTCCCTATCACTCCCAGATTGATAAAGACGTAAGGAGCATGAGATCTAGGTTCCTGAACAACTGCCAAGGGGACCAGAAAATACAACTCTGAAATACCAGGAGTTAATTCCCTGATAGGCAAGGTTCACCAAATGGAAAACAAGATGGGAGGATAAATTTCTTCTCCTTTCTCCCTTCCATAGAGTTCTTCCATAGAGTTCATAGAGTTTATGCACGTAGCCCATCCAAGAGTCATAAATGGCCAAGCAGGTGCATGTGCCGAGTGATAGGTGTATCTCACGGTTTGGTATAAAGCAGGGGGCAGTGCAATAACACATTACTTTACATTGCTTCACATCCCTCACTGTCTAACTCCCTTTTTCCTTCAGTCTCACTGCCCTGGGATTGCACTTTCCAAATAAAGCATCAGCGCTTCATCCTTGCTCCAGGTTCTCTTCTCTTGGGAACTAAGGGTAAGACAGATACATTTGTGGACAATCTATTCACAAAAGCAAAGACAAGATGGATTCAGAGCTCTTCCTAATCTTTGAGAGTTGTGTAACATTCTCATGGAAAAAAATAGCACTATCAAAAACTCTCACAGTGCCTCATAAATAGTAGCCACTCAATCAGTGCTGGTTACGTGAATCATACAATCAGATTTGAATAAAAGAAAAGGGTATAATAAGTCACTAGTACCCTATGAGAAGATGCATTCAAGTGTTCAGAAACATAGCCAGCACTAACAGAGATTTCACAGTATGAATGGAGAAGGAGGGTCAGATGTAAGAGTTACTATTTAAAAAACATCATACAAACAAACAGAAAACCCAGTTGCGGTATTTGGTAACACACAGGACCCCTTTAAATTCTTTAGAATTTCTTTTCGTATCACTTTTACTTTTGGTCTTCTTTTTGCTGCCCCCATCTGAAGACATTGCCTAAATTCCGACTCTAACCTTTATAATACTGTCTTCTTCTCCCTCTTCCCATTCTCTCTACATTCTCTCAGTGATCTTAACCACTCATGTGACATTGTGTTGTATAATTTGTATCCAAATAACTCTCACTGTACTATATGTGACTAAGACGTCTCCCAAATTTCTTCTGTATATTTTCTTTAACTATTTAAATATTTCATCCGGAATGTTCCACTGAGTCTTCTCATTTTATGCATCAAAAACTGAACTCATCAGTAGCACTAGATAGTTCTTTTCCTTACCTCCTTTATGACAATGATATTTTCTCTCTAAATGTCCCCATCTCAGCTGAGGAGCAAAGGTGTTACCAGATATTGACTGAACTTATGAGTTGTTTCATTTCTGCCAATTTCATATGAGAACCTACTGCCTATTCCAGGAGACCTTTCCTCAGCTCCTGGACACTTTTCTTGGCCATCTGGACACCAGTCAGCAGACCCTGGCCTTTTAGCACCTGATTGCATGTCAGGTGTCCAAACCAAGCCCTTTGGACCCCTTTACCAACTAATTTCACTCACTAGGTTCTCCAAAATGCTATCCATTTCACGGTTTAAAGAGCAAAGCTTTTACTTACTTAAATTCTCACAGAAATATATTAAGTAGATGAAGAGAGAGGATGCAGAAAGACAGGAATATTTCCAAATGCCTGAAAACTTTGAAAAATAAAAATGGAATGAAGCATATGGAAAGGTATAGGTGCAGTATGCTGATATGAGAGCAAAAACCCAGATAAAAGGACATTGATTTGTTTCAGAAAGCTGAAAGCCTGGATTCTTCTCTACCCCTTCTACTTCTCTTTCCAGGAATCAACAATAAATGCTTATCCACCTCTTTTCCATAACAGTCTTCAGTCAGTCGCTAAACCTTCCTTTGGCTTTGTTCCCAAAAGTTGCTAACTTTTCCTGACTCTGAAAGAAACTCCAGGGAAGACAGCTTTAACTCAAGATATCCTTGGTTCATTTTTTAAAAAATATGCAACCATAGTCTTTAAAAGAGAGAAACTCAGTCAATGTGCAACATCAAGCACAACCACCACCACCATAGCACTTATTCAAAGTTCAGGCTCTGGGTCCATTTGAATTTTGTAATTGATTGAAGAATGTTGGGCAATTAACTTCCTTGTGACTCCATTTGCTCGCAAAGATAATAATAGCACCTACCTAATTGGGTTTTTAAAAATGATTAAATGTGAGAATATACTTACAGTGTTTAAAAATCAACTGGAATAATTGCTCGATAAATATGAGCTATTAATTACTGTCGTAATTCTTTCTCAGAACAACTCTGTGCCAGCTGGAGGACCCTAACTTATGCGTTTTGGTATTATCCATGTTGTTTGGCTGTAGGAAGCTGTTAAATATTTGTCAGATGAGTGAATTGAGGTTTTCAAATACCAGTGATTAAAGATGATTCTGAAGTTTTCCACTTGGATCACCAGTCTAGGTGAATTAGGTAAAAGAGAGGATTATAGTCATCTTGAATGTGTTGCTAGCAGGACATTCAGTTTGGGAAACTTTTTAACCATTGTTAAATATCCAAACAAATGAGCATAAATAAGCTCATTTTTTAAAGCACTTAATATTTGCATTAAGTATAATTCTATTAAACATTTAATATTTACTGAGTATTGACTGTCAAGCCAGGCATTATGTTAGACCCTCGTAAGGCAAAGATGAGCCGGTTAAAATCCCTGCCTTCAGGAAACTTAAAGTCTTTGTGTTATACAGGTCAAGGATAAGGAAGCAGCTGAGCCTGAGGAAAAGGATGCTGCGCCACAGAATAAGTAGTTAGAGGAAAAGGTCCAGTATGAGGCGTATTTCCCAAAGATGCTTCATCAGCTATTGCCTGTGGCACAGTTCTGCTTTTTTTAAGTGACATTCACAAATTCATAATATGTGTGACATGTTAGAATGTCGAAAGATTAAAAAGGTTCAGCTTTTCTTCTTACAATAATTTAAGAATAAAAGCAGACAGTCTCAGGTCTTCCACAAGGATCATATATGTCCATCATTTCCCAGAAAAACTGACTGCCTGAGTTACTAAACAAGTCAGGCAGAATTTAAACACCTCTCCCAATATCTTCTTTCCTCTGAGGACTTCAGGTGGTCACTATGTCAGCCAGGCACTGCCACCACTTCAAACAGTTTTCCTCCTTTATTGAGAGGTCACCCACAGAGACCTGGGCAGGCGAAGGCAGAGTTCACCTTTGCTTTCTTCCTCGGCTGTGTCACGTACCTGTGCAAGTAGAATCCCCAGTTAGACTGATCCCTGAGGCCAAGAAGTTCTATTAAACTGCAGCAAGAATTGGTCAGCTGTTTGCTCCTGGGAAAATCCTACTGCTGTGACTAATAAGTATTTCAAAAGAAATAAATGAGCATGTCATTCACCCTATGATTACAGGATGAGCTGTTAGGGAGTTGCTGGCCAGCAGACCCTTTACGTAACCCCCAGTTACTGAGTTCTCTCCCTAAGTAGCGCAAATTGTCCCATGACAGGATTAAATCCTTTTCCCACCACTACCATGGCGAATCTGGTGGAGCATCACAGCAAACAGCGAGATGAAAGGAAGGTTCGCTACACTGACGGGAAAGGAAAGGTGGTATTTTTGCTACTCGTGTCAACAGGGAAATTAGTTATGAGGTGTTTTGTTCTACTTATGTAACATATAATTATATTTAAAATATTCAAGGGCAACCCATGTAATGACCATTATTCCCAAAATGTGAATTACATGTTTGAGGACACATTGTGGCAGTTTCTCTGTAAAATGGGATATACAATCTTTGCTTACCATCACCATCAAACCTTCACATCATTGCTACCGTTTCAGAATAAAACAGAATATAAGAGTGTATAAGCATAGTATTAATGCTTTATCTTTACCTATATCTTTGACTTTCTATATCCGATCTCTTCTTCAATGTCTAGATACCTACGACACCATCCCTGAAGCTTTTATTCTTCTTTTGACTCCCTTAGCATGTTTTCTATGCCTCTCTTGTGATATAGATCACATTTATCTTGAAGTCTAGATATTTGCGAACTTAATCTAACTTTCCCTAATGAATGAAAATGAAAATCTCTTTAAGATTAGATCTATGTTTAATTCACTCTGGCATAAATGCCTTCCTTATGATAGGTGTGCAGTAAATATACTTCAACAAATAAAGAAAAAGGACAAGTTTAAGGATGGACAAACAGCATATCATTTTTACTCTATTTCTCAAATGTATCTTAAAATAAGCCTCAGGGTTTTTTTGTTTACTGTTGTTCATATCTATGATTTTCTTCTGTTTTGTTTTAAATTTATATTCCATTAACTTTCCCTTATTTGAGCCAGAATGCCTAAGTATCATGTTGGAAGGAACCTACAGGAGCCAAGTACAAATAACATGATATTTCCCCTGATGTTTTTATAGACCCACCTTTTTGTCCACTGGACCTCATTTCAGTGCTCCTGTTATTGGCTCGTTGTGTTGTACTCCAGTTCTGAAAACTGATGATAGAATTATCTTTGTCTCTCGTTGTACTGATGATTCCTTTGTGCTCATTTATTCACCTTTCAGCCTTCAGCCCCTTTAGCTGTGACATAGCCAAAGCTCTGGACAAGAGGTGTTCCTTCAGAAGGCCCTGGCTGAGGGGGGTTGAAGCTTGCTGAGACACCCGTGTGAACAGAAAGGAATTGAACATACATATGAAGACTGTTTGATTTGTATTATTCCTGCCAAATGTAAACAATGATTTGCAAAATATCTACATTTTCTCTTTAATTTATACTTTGCCTACTTTCAGAAAAGAATACATTTAAAATAAAAGAATATTAACACATACAGAAAAGCAATTTACTTTTCTGCTCCGTATCTATGCTAATTCAGTCAGTCAGTCTGATCTGTAAGACTGGTTTTGATTCTCAAATAAAAAAGAGACTATGCTGGCTTATGTAATTATCAGATTAAAGGAAACCTATTTTCCCAGTTAGATAAACTTTTATTCTATTTCTGGATTCAAATAGGATTATGAATCTTCATGTGAGGGACACTGATCAACAACATATTTAGTAGAGATTTTATAGAAGATGCAAAAAATCCTTCATTAAAATTTTTATAAACATGGAAGTCAATGATATTATGCCAACGCTTAACCAAATGAAGACAATCTGTAAGGAACTAACAACTATATGTATATATATATTACATTTCTGGGGCTCAAATTCATACAGATATAGATGGAAAATCCATAAGGACAAATGATTAGTACATCTCAGATTAAATCTGGCATTGAAAATTGTGTCAACTCAAAATTGTTTACTCAGCAAAAATACTCTTCACACATAAGAATGAAATAAAAATATTTTCAGATAAATGAAAGTTGGGTTAAGTTTACTGTGCTGTAAGATGGACAGAAGGAAATTCTTCTGGCTATATGGAAATGTGAACAAATGGAAAGTCAGATGTACAGGAAAGAATAAAAATCATCAAAAATGGTAGATATGCATAAATATAAAAGATTTTCTTTTTCCTTTTCTTAATTTCTTTAAAAGTTATTTGAATATTTAAAACAAAAATAACATTTTATGCTGAAGCTTATAATGCATGTATTAATAAATTATGTGACAAAAGTGCAAAAAGGATAAATAGGGCTAAGTCCAACTGTATTCTTAAGGTGTTTATATTTTATAAAAAAGATAAATATTAACTCTAGTCAGATTGTAACACACTGCAATCTCTAGAGTAATGACTGAAAAATAAATCAAAGAGCCAATAAGCCAATAGGGAAGATAAAATGAAATACTGAAAATACTCAATTGATACAGAAAGGGGAGAGAAAAGAGATACAAAGGAACAATTAAAAGATAAGAGAAGTGATAAATAAATAGCAAGATGGTAGGCCTAAGTAAAATCCTATTAAAAATTAGATAGAAATGGGCTAAATGCTGCAATTAAAAGAAAGATATAGTCAGACTGGTTATAAAAGGAAGCTTTATTTATGTTTGGTGCTGTTATAAAAGACAAAGATGAGTTGAAAAGAAAAGCAAAGTGAAACACATGTTGTGCAAATGTAAGCAGAGAAATGCTAGTGTGGCTGTGTTAATATTAGATAAATTAGGCTTCAGAACAAGAGACATTACCAGAATAGGAGCGACTGTTCATAAGAGAAATGGGAAATTCATTACACAGATATAAAAACTATAATGCCAAAACATAAGAAGCAAAAGCTGGCAGATCAAAAGATATAATTAGATGAATCAAAAATTATAATTGAGATTTTTAATATCCACTATCATAATTGACAGAACAAGTAGACAAAAAAACCCAGTAAAAATATAGAAGATTTGAACACCATGATCAACCATGCTAAGTTAATCAAGATTTATCTGATATTACCCCAAAAATCTATAGCATACACTTGATTTCAAATGCACATGGGATATTTGTTAAGACAAGTGTTATCCTAGGACATAAAATAAGTCTTCAATAAATTTTGAAAAATTTGAATTTTACAGAATAATTTCTCTAACCATAATGAAATTAGAAATCAATAAGACTAAGATATCAGGAAACCTCCAAAGGACTAGAAATTTAGCAGCATACTTCTAAGTAACATATGGTTCACAAAGAAAGGAAAAATTGGAAAACATTTCAACTGAATGTTAGTAAAAAAGAATCTTGACATTTTTGAGATGCATATAAAGCAGACCATGGAGGGACATTTACATCTTTAAATGCTTGTATTAGCAAGAAGAGAGAACTAAAATCAATGATATTCGAACAAGACAAAAATCTTAAAAAATAAAGAAAAAAATTATGCTGAGCCAAAAAAGCCAAACACAAATGAATGCACACTCATTGACTGTATTTACATAAAGTTCAAAACTAGTCAAAACTTTAACAAAATTAAAACAAAGGTTGCCTATAGGGGATAGGAATGACTGAAAGAGGGCCTGAAGGAACTTGCAGGCATAAGGAGATGTCCTCTGTCTTGATGAAGGGCTTTGTTATTTAGGCTTGTAGTATTTGTGAAAGCTCGTTGAGTTGTATCCTTAAAGTCTGAGCACTGAACTGTGAATTTTGCAAAGAAAAGAAAAAGCAAGTAGCCAAGATGAAAACAACCCTGAACTCCAAAAGAAATTTATCACACTCTTCCAATTGACACATAACGTTTCCACCTCAATTCAAAATGTTCCATCTATAACCAAATAATCTCAGTCGACTTTTAATTTTAAAGCTTTCAATCTCTAGCTAATTTCAGTGATTTGACAGTGACAAAGGGAGAAAGTTTTCTTACAAAATTCTTGAAGCAACTAGGACCTACCTCTCAAAAAGTTCTTCCCAGTGAGTTTTTTCCTATAGTTTGTTAACCATAAAATAACTTGATTTTGGCACCTGTCAGTTAACTGATTTTAAATAGGTCAGTATCAGAACACACTCACCATACTCCCCAATAATGGCATAAGTGGTCTGCAGGAAATGATTACATAGTTTTGCCCATTTGAACAGTGGAGAATGTCAGCCAAACAATCATTTGATTTTTGGCCTGCATGATGTTGAGCAGTTTGTTAGAGCAGTAATTTAAACAGAAATTTCTATTGTTTTTTGGAACCCATTCAGGATTCAATGATATGATAACATCAGCTAAAGTAAGATGCTTTTATTCCTAATTTCTGGGTCATGTATATATACAGTATGTTTAAAAGCCAAATCAACATTTTGATCTCGAAAATAAAATATTAAGATGACTGATTTATACCACTTGGAATACAAATTTATTCTGTCAACATACTTAAATTAATGAAACATTTTAATCATGCTCATGTATTTTCTTTCTTCGGGGGCATGAATTAAGTGCAACATTTACATACTGAATAACAAAACAATGTCTTGAAGTCTTATTGTTCAATGAACACAACACCAATGAAAATAACAAAAGGAATGTTGCCTGAATGGCGTTAGGCTTTTTTTTTTTTTTTAACTGTTTCTGAAGCAATTGTGAAAAATAAACTAGGGTTCGAATAAGGCCAGGGACCTAGGTGGTCTTACTTTTAGTAAGATCACAATGCTTTTAACAGCATATTCTTTCCTCTCACACAGTGGCAATAACTACCTCTGATATTTTAAAGTATACATTATGTGTTTATATCTTAGAGTGTTTCTCATTTTCCAAGTAAAGTAGTCATCTTGGGCTTGACCTTGGAGCCTTTACTCTAAAAATGTTCCCCAGAAGCCCTTAATGACTTCAATAAGAGCTTATAGAATTGGGCTCCACAAGCAGTATTTCCATCTTTGTGCTGAGCTCGAGAAGAGCTTAGTTATGAAACTGAATGAGATGTGTGCGAAACAGCAGACTGATGGTAGGTCCTCCCCATATCAAAAGTTGCATTTACTTTAAGATTATTTTGACCCATAAATCTATATTTTGCTTACATGTAGTAGCAGTAGGCGTATACTGAATAGCTAGTAAGTAACTAAGCTGTAACACATCAAAACTTCAAGTCAGCCCAAAGCATTGAAACACTACTGGATTTGAATGAGTGGAAAAGAAGAAATTCTATATGTTCAACCTCAGATAAGATATGCTAACACTCCAAATCCAGCCTTTATATTATTTTTAAATGGTCAAAATTTGATCATATTTTAGATACTATAGGGAAGGAAAAATTTTCCTTCTACCCTTCTCGGTTCTTTGCCTGGCCTAACAATCAAATTGACAAAAGACAGATTAACAAGTTTAATTATATATGTATGGGGACCCCATAAGAATATCAGACTCACAGGCAGTTAGGCAATGAAGGCTTATATGCCATCCTGAGCTAAGGAGAAGGGTGTAGGGGTCTGGGACTGCAAAGGGGAGGAAGACAATTTACAGGAAGATGGGAAGAGCAAATATTTGGTAAACAAATGTTTGCCATGCCATGCAGTGACAGTGGGAAACAGACAGGACTTTGAACGAGCGGGCCTTGCTAAGTTCCCTTCAGTCTACGAATATGAGACCAGTCTAAGAATATGAGATCAGCTCATATTCTTTATAGTTGTTTTGGGTGGTAGCTCTCTTCCTGGAACTGGCCCTGAATCTAAAATTTTTTAGGCAGTTAAGGGGGAGATAAAAAGAAAAACTTACTGAGTCTTCTGTTTCTTAACAATAATCAGCCTAAAATAATCCTCATGCCAAAGAGACCCATTTTGGAGTGGAAAATGTTGCTTCCCTATAATATGTTTCACCCTTGACTAAAAGCTTTTGCGAAAACTGATGTCACTCATTCGTTCACCTAATCCACATTCATTTTTCTGAGTTTCTTTCGTATACCAGGAACTGTTCTAGGTGCTATGAATATAATGAGGAATAAGATAGGCAAAGTCCCTGTCACCATGGGATTTTTATCCTAGTAGGGCTAAAAAGCAGTAAATATATAATAAAATTCAGGGAATTAAGTCCTTTCTTTTGGCTTGAGGAAGATTGTCCCTGAGCTAACATCAGTGCCAATCTTCCTCTCTTTTTATGTGGGACGTTGCCACAGCATGGCTTGATGAGTGATGCGTAGGTCCATGACCGGGATCCAAACCCAAGAACCCCAGGCCACCGAAGCAGGATGCACGAACTTAACCACTGTACCACTGGGCTAGCTCGTGAAGTCATTTTTTATAAGGTACTTATGGAGAGATGTAGGTAAAACATTCTAGGAAGAGAAAAAAGTGCAAGTATCCTGAGATGAAACAAGTTTGGTTTATTAGAGGAGTGGAAATAAATCAGAGTGGCTGGAGTGGAGTGGACAAGGAGGAGAGCATAGGGGATGTGATCAGAGAGGGAAGGCAGTGAACAGATCACGAATGGTTTTACAGGTTTTGGTGAAGAATATGGCTCTAATTTTAAATAAGATAGATGGTGAGTGGAGCATGTTAAGCAGGCGAGTGTGATGGCTTGATCATTCTGAATGCTGTGTAAAGAAATGACTCTAAGGGGCAAGAGTGAAAGGAGAAATGCCAATTAAAAGTTCTGTCAGTGTAGAAAATTAAAAATGATTCAAGCTATTTTAAGCATGAATGAATTTGATGCAGAGAAGTTTGAGCTTACAAATTCCTTGGAGTAATTAGAGAAGTGAGCTATAGTCTGGCTTCTGCAATGCAGAAATCAGAAAGCTGGAATCAAGATGTCATTTGTCATCATTCATCATGCCACAGATACCTTTCAGTACCCAAGAAGCTGGAGGATAGATCCTAGAATGCTGCCACGGAAAAAACCAATTTCCACAATTTTGCTAGTGAGCAAGGAAAAATAAAGCAAAAGATTGCAGGAGGGAGCCTCTACCTTACTTCTGCCTATCATATTGTGAGCAGGCACATTTAATTGCAAAAACAAATTCATATTTAAGAAGCCTACCTTCAAAGGAGTCTTGAAAATGTAGTTTTTATTTTCCTGTCCTTCCAGGACAGAAAAGTATTAAAGAATAAGAGTAGGATGAAGATGGAGAAAGCCTGTGAACGTTACACTAGTCTAAGAGAGAGGATGATGGTTTGAACTAAAGTGAGAACAGTGCACATGGTGAGAAGTAGCCAAAATCTAGACAAATTTCAAGATAGAGCTAAAGGAACTTGCTAAAGGATTGGATGTGGGTGTAATGAAAAAAGTGGAGTCACAATGACTCCTAATTTTTGGTTTCATCAACTAGATGAATGGTGGCCATTTCCTGATGGATGAGGTAAAGATGATGAGAGGAAGAAGGAAATCAAGTGTTCTATCCTGGCTCTCTAAGGTTGAAATATCGGTAATTAGATATTATAGTTGAATAAATCTGGAGATGAGGGAGAAATGTGCTTGGGTGTCACGGGCATATGAATGACCTTTACCGTCATGTCGGGGTGAAATTACCTTTAAAGTGTGAAAAAAGAAGGAAGCTACAAGCAAATTTCTGTAGCACTCCAACATTGAGACAGCAGGAAGGGAAGTTGGTAGAACAAAGGAAACTGAGCAGGTATAGAGAATGGAGAAAGGCAAACCCAAGGGAATGCAGTGTCGAAGAAGTCAAGAGAAGACATTGTTTCAAGAAAGAGGGGCTGGTCAGCTGTGCTAATGGCTAATAAGTCAAGGAATGTGAGCATGGAGAAGTGGAAGGATCTCCATTCCAGTCACTAATTTATCTAGTGTGGAAGAGAAGAGTTGTTGGGATATTGGCGTTTTATTCAAGTCAGGCTGAATTTTAATCATGGAACACGACGAAGAGATTTTAGAACAGATCACGAAGGGGTGGAAAAGGAGATTGACAGACAGAACAGAGATGAAAACAGTGATTGGAAAAGAGAAATGCCAGGCATATCCACCGTACTCCTTAGTTGATAGCCATAAATCTGTTTCAAAAGAATTGGCATTTTTGACAATAAGAAAGCATGGCGGGTATGTTATGAAGGCTGTGATTATGTTCATTCAATCATTCATTAAATATTTATTGAAAACTTACTAAGTACCAGGCATTGGGGAAACTTAAAAGTTATATATAAAGATTACTAGACAACAAACTGTTCTGAAGATAAAATAAAGCCATATAATAGTGGCCTGTAATTTTTTTAGAATTGTTGATATATTCTACTTCGAAGGAATATTTCCAAAGAAATGCTTGATTGATGAATAATAATAAATATTAGCATAACATATAGTTTGTGATATAATCTCATGTAATCCTCATAATACTAAGTTTTTCTTAACATTTTATTTTTTTAAGAGGACTCTAAAGTTCACAGCAAAATTTATGGGAAGGTACAGAGATTTCCCATGTATCTCCAGCTCCACACATGCATAGCCTCCCTCATTATCAAAAATCTCCACCAGAGTGGTACATTTGTTACAGCTGATGAACCTACATGGACACATCATAATTAGCCAAAGTTCATAATTTACATTAGTGTTCACTCTTGGTGGTGTACTTTCTGTGGATTTGGACAAATGTATAATGATATATATCCATCATTATACATCATACAGAGTATTTCACTGCTTATAAATCCTCTATGCTCTGCCTATTCCTCCCTCCCCCAACCCTTAACTCCTGGTAATTACTGATCTTTTTACTATCCCCAAAGTTATGACTTTTCTAGAAAGTCATATAGTTGGAATCATGTAGTATATAGCATTTTCACTTTGATTCTTTCCCATAGTTTTACGCCTTTCAGGTTCCTCCATGTCTTTTCATGGCTTAGTAACTCATTTCTTTTTAGTATTGAATAATATTCCATTGTCTGGATATGGTACTGTTTATTTATCCATTCGCCTAATGAAGTGCATTTTAGTTGCTTCCAAGCTTTGGCAATTATGAATAGAGGTACTGTAAACATCTGTGTGCAGGTTTTTGTGTGAACATAAGCTTTCAACTCCTTTAGGTAAATACCAAGGAGTGTGATTGCTGGATCATATAGTGAAAGTCTGATTAGTTTATAAGAAACTGCCTTATTGTCGCCCAAAATGGCTATACCATTTTGCATTCCTACCAGCAGTGAATGAGGGTTTCTGTTGCTCCACATTCTCATCAGCATTTAGTGTTGTCAGTATTCAGTGTTTTGGCCATTCTGATAGGGGTGTAGTGGTATCTCATTGCTATTTTAATTGGCATTTCTCTGATGAAATATGATGTGGAGCATCTTTTCATATGCTTATTTATATCTGTATATCTTCTTTAATGAGGTATCTGTTAAGGTCTCAGCCCATTTTTAAATTGAGTTGTTTGTTTTCTTATTGTTAAGTTTTAAGAGTTCTTTGTATATCTTGGATAACGTTTTTTTTATCCAATGTGTCTTTTGCAAATATTTTCTTCCAATCTGTGGCTTATCTTCTCACTCTCTTAACACTGTCTTTCACAGAGAAGAAGTTTTTAATTTTAATTAAGTCCATCTTGTCAGGTATTTTTTGCATGGATCTTGCCATTGGTGTTATATCAAGAGGTCATCTCCATGCCCAGGGTCATCTAGATTTTACTCTGTGATATCTTCTAGGAGTTTTACAGTTTTGCATTTTACATTTAGATCTATAATCCATTTTAAGTTAGTTTTTTGGAGAGTGTAAGGTCTGTGTCTAAATTCATCTTTTTTATGTGGATGTCCAGTAGTTACAGCATGATTTGTTGGGAAAACTATGTTTGCTCTATTTTATTGCCTTTTCTCCTTTGTCAAAGATCAGCTGACTATGGTGGTTATTTCAGGACTCTGTCTTCTGTTCTGATCTATTTATGTATTCTTTCACCAAAACCACACTATCTTGATGCCTGTAGCTTTTTGGTAAGCCTTGAAGTTGGATAGTGTCAGTTCTCCAACTTTATTCTTCTCCTTCAGAATCATGCTGGCTAGCCTAGGTCTTTCTCCTCTCCATGTAAACTATGATATCAGTATAATAACTTGCTGGGATTCTGATTGGGATTGTATTGAATGTATAGATCAATTTGGAAAGAACTGATATCTTGACAATATTGGTTATTCCTATCTATGAACGTGGAATAACTTTCCATTTATTTAGTTGTTTGATATCATCCGTCAAAGTTTATAGTTTTCCTCATATAGATCTTATACAATTTTGTTAGACTTATACCTAAGTATTTCATATTTTGGGGTAGTTATGTAAATGTTACTATGTTTTCTTTTTGTGTTTTTTTTAGGAAGATTAGCCCTGGATTAGCATCTGCTGCCAATCCTCCTCTTTTTGCTGAGGAAGACTGGCCCTGAGCTAACATCTGTGCCCATCTTCCTCTGCTTTATATGTGGGATGCCTGCCACAGCATGGCTTGACAAGTGGTGCATAGGTCCACACCTGGGATCTGAGCTGGCAAACCCCAGGCCACCAAAACAGAATGTGTGAACTTAACTGCTGCACCACCAGGCTGGCTCCAACGTTACTGTGTTTTTAATTTCAAATTCCACTTGTTTTTTGCTGGTATATAGGGAAGCAACTGAATTTCCTATATTAACTTTGAATCCTGCAACTTTTCTATAATCACATATTAATCCCATGAGTTTTTTTGTTGATTCTTTCAGATTTTCTACATAGATGGTCATGTCATCTTTGAACAAAAGCAATCATATGTCTTCCTTCATAATCTATATCTCTTGCATTTTCTTTTCTTGTCTTATTTCATTAGCTGGAACTTCTGGTACAATGTTGAAAAGCAGTGGTGAGAGATGACATGCTTGCCTTGTTTCTTATGTTAGTAGGAAAGCTTCTAGTTTCTAAGTATTAAGCATGATGTTAGCTAAAAGTTTTTTGTGGATATTCTTTGCCAAGTTTGGAAAGTTCCCTTCTATTCCTAGTTCACTGAAAGTTTTTGTCATGAATGAATGTTGAATTTTTTTAAATGTTTTTTCTGCATCTATTCATATGGTCACATAATTTTTCTTCTTTCTCTGTTAATGTGATGGATTACATGAATTGGTTTTTGAAAGTTGAGCCAGCCTTGTATATCTGGGTTAAATCCTACTTAGTCTTGGTATATAATTATTTTTATACATTATTGGACTCAATTTTCTAATATTTTGTTGTTAATTTTGCATCAATGTTCATAAGAAATATGAGTCTATAGTGTTCTTGTAATGTCTTTTTCTGGTTTTTGTGTTAGAGTAATGCTAGACTGACAGAATGAGTTTGGAAGTTTTCCCTTGGCATCTTCCCTCTGAAGGAGATTGTAGAAAATTGGTGTAATTTTTTCCTTAAATGTTTTGTATAATCACCAGTGAACCCACATGGGCCTAGTGCTTTCTGTTTTGGAAGGTTTTTAATGGTTTATTCAATTTTTAAAATAGATATAGGCCTACTAAGACTACCTATTTTTCCTTGTGTTAGTTCAGCAAATTGTGTCTTTCAAGGAATTGGTCCCTTTTAATCTAGGTTATAAAATTTGTGAGTATAGACTTGTTCACAATATTCTTTTATTATCCTTTTAGTGCCCATAGGATCTGTAGTGATGTCCTCTCTTTCATTTCTGTAATTAGTAACTTGTGTCCTCTCTTTTTCTTACTTAACTTGGCTACAGGCTTATCAATTTTGTTGATCTTTTCAGAGAACCAGTCTTTTGTTTTGTTGATTTTTTTCTATTGATTTTCTGTATTCAACTTCATTGATTTCTGCTCTAATTCTTATTATTTGTTTTATTCTGCTTATTTTGGATTTAGTTTTATCTTCTTTTTCTAGTTTCCTAAGGTGGAAAGTTAGATTATTAATTCTACATTTTTCTTCTTTTCTAATACAGGCATTCAATGCTATGAATTTTCCTCCAAGCATTGCTTTTGTTGCATCCTACAAATTGTGAAGAGTTTTACTTTCATTTTCATTTAGTTAAAAATATTTTCAATTTCTTTTGAATTTTCTTGTTTAATCCACATGTTATTTAGGGGATATTGTTTAGTCTCCTTTTATTTTGGGATTTTCCAGTGATCTTTTTGTTGTTGATTTCTAGTATAATGTCATTGTTGTCTGAGAGCAGATGTTATTTGATTTCTATTCTTTTAAATTTGTTCAGATGTGTTTTATGGCCCAGAATGTGGTCTACTGATGAATGTTCCATGTGAGCTTGAAAGCAGAGAGTATTCTCCCGGGGTTGAATGAAGTAGTCTATAGATGTCAATTACATCCAGTTAATTGATGGTTCTGTTGAATTCAGCTATGTCCTTCACTTATTTTTTGCCTGCTGGATCTGTGCATGTCTTATAGAGGATGTTGAAGCCTCCAGCTATGATAGTGGATTCATCTATTTCTCCTTGTAGTTTTATCATTTTTGGCCTCACATAGCTTGATGCTCTGTTGTTAGGGTCACACACATTAAGGACTGTTATGCATTCCTGGAGAATTGACCATGTACCGTTATGTAACGCCCTTCTTTTCCCAGGTAATTTTGAAGTTAGCAAGCTTTGAAGTCTGCCCTGTCCGAAATTAATGTAGCTACTCCTGCTTTCTTTTGATTAATGTCAGCATGGTATACTTTTCTCTAGCCACTTACTCTTAATTCAAATGTGTCATATTTAAAATGGATTTCTTATGGACAACATATAGTTGAGTCTTGTGTGTGTGTGTGGTTTTTTTTGAGGAAGATTAGCCCTGAGCTAACTGCTGTCAAGCCTCCTCTTTTTGCTGAGGAAGACTGGCTCTGAGCTAACATCCATGCCCATCTTCCTCTACTTTATATGTGGGACACCTACCACAGTTTGCCAAGTGGTGTCATGTGTACAGTGGGGATCCGAACCAGCGAAACCTGGGCCACTGAAGCAGAACATGTGCACTTAACCGCTGCACCACCGGGCCAGCCCCTGAGTCTTGTGTTTTGATTCACTCTGAAAATTTATCTTTTAATGGGTGCATTTAGACCTTTGATATTCAAAGTGATTTTTTATATAGTTGGATTAATATCTACCATATTTGTTATTGTTTTCTCTTTTTTGGCTCCTATTTTTGTCTTTCACCCTCTTTTTTCCTTTTGAATTTTTTTTTTTAGGGAAAGATTTGGTCTGAGCTAACATCTATTGCCAATCTTCCTTTTTTTCTTTCCCCTCCCCAAAGCCCCAGTGCATGGTTGTATATTCTACTTGTAAGTCCTTCCAGTTCTTCTATGTGAGATGCCAGCACAGCATGGCAACTGATAGATGTGTGATGTGGTTCTGTGATCAAGAAATGAACCCTGGCCACTGAAGCAGTGGAAGTGCTGAACTTTAACCACTAGGCCATCAGGGCTGGCTCTTTCCTTTTGTGGTCTGAATTGAGCATGTTATATGCGTCCACTTCCTCTCCTTTCTTAGCATGTCAGTTAAATATGTTTATTTTTTTACTTTTTTAATTTGTTGTCCTGGAATTTGCAAATATACAATTACAGGTAATCCAACACCACTTTAAAATAACACTATACCTCTCACAGGTAGTGTGAGTACCTTATAATAACAAAATAATCCAAATTCTTCCCTACCGTCCCTTGTATCATTCCTGTCATTCATTTTACTTATATATAAGCATCCAAGAGCATATATATATATATATATATATATATATATAATGTAAATAAGCATACATACTTGAATATATTGTTGCTATTATTATTTTGAACAAATTGTTATCTGTTAGGTCAACTAAGAATAAGAAAAATAAAAGTTTTTATTTTACCTTCACTTTTTCCTTCTTTGATGTTCTTCCTTTCTTTATGTAGATCATGTTTCTGACCTATATTATTTTCCTTCTCTCTAAAGAACTTCCTTTAATATTTCCTCTAAGGTAGTTCTACTGGCAACAAATTCTCTCAACTTTTGTTTTTCTGAGAAAGTCTTTATATATTCTTCAGTTTCAAAGGATAATTTTGTAGGGACAGGATTCTAGGTAGAATTCAAGGCATACAATTCTCTCAGCACTTTAAATGTTTCACTCCACACTTTTCTTGTTTGCATGGTTTCTGAGAAGTGGGATATAATTCTTATCTTTGTTCCTCTTACAGATAAGGTGTTTTTCCCCTCTGGCTCCTTTCAGGATTTTTTCTTTATCTTTGATTTTTTGTAGCTTGAAAATGTTATGTGTAGGTGTATTTTTTTTTTTTTGGCATTTATCCTGCTTAGTATTCTCTTAGCTGAATTCGGGGGACATTCTCAGTCATTATTGAGTTAAATATCCTTTCTTCTGTTCCTTTCTCTGTTTCTTCACCTTTTGGTCTCTCATTACGCATGCTACACCTTCACAGTCCTCCCACAGTCCTTGAATATTCTGTTCTGTTGTTTTTCAGTCTTTGTTCTCTTTTCTTTTCAGTTTTGGAGGTGTATATTGAGATATCTTCAAGCTCAGAGATTCTTTCCTCAACTGTTTCCAATATACTAATAAGCCCATCAAAAGCATTCTTCACTTCTGTTAAAGTGTTTGATCTCCAGCATTTCTTTTCAGCTCTTAGTATTCCCATGTCTCTGCTTACATGGCCCATCTGTTCTTGCATGCTGTCCACTTTATCCATAGAGTCCTTTGTGTATTATTAATAGTTTTTTAAAATTCCTGGTCTGTGCCAGCCCTGGTTGCTTAGTGGTTAAGTTCAGCATGCTGCACTTTGTCAGCCTGGGTTCAGTTCCTGGGCACAGACCTATACCACTCATCTGTCTGTGGCCATGCTTTGGTGGTGGCTTACATACAAAAATAGGAAGATTGGCAACAGATGTCAGCTGAGGGCAAATCTTCCTCAGCAAAAAAAAAAAAAAAAATCCTGTTTGCTAATTCCAATAGCCCTGTTGAGTTGGTTCTGAAGTTTACTCTATTTTCGCAAGTTGTGTTTTTTGCCTGTAGTATGCCTTGTAATTTTTTCTTGATAGCCAAACGTGATATATCAGAGAAAAGAAACTTCTGTAAATAGGCCTTTAAAAATGTAGTGGTGAGGTGTGGGAAGAAGGGTTCTATAGTCCAATGATTTGGTCTCAGTCTTTTAATGAGCTATCTGTCTGGACTGTGAACTTTACAAGTGTTTGTCACTTTTTTCTTCTCCCTAGTTTGGAGACGATGACTAGAGTGGGCTGGAGTTGGGTATTTCCCTTCCCCCAGGTAAGTGAGGCTCTGATAATAACCCAGCTGGCTAGGCTCTGAATAACTAGTTTCTCCTGAGGGCAGGCCTTGTTAAGAACAGACTTTTCTGGTATATTTCAAAGTGATTTCTTTTCCTTTCCTCCAGCTGGAAGCATGAAGAGATTTTTCTCCACTATTCACTGTGAGAACCTGGTTGAGATCTTGGTGGTAAATATCACAAAGTTGTGAGGGATCCTCCATGACTATGTCCCCCTGAAGCGTATAACTCTCAGACTTATCCATACTGAGCCTCCAGCAATTTGTCAATTACAGTTCAGGTTTTCCTACCCTCCACATGGTTTCCTGTGGAGGTTTCCACTCATGAGTCTCTGTGCTGATAAGCTGTGACTCCTATATTTACCTGTTCCTTGGTCTTGGGGGCAGCCTTTTACCTGTGTCCTCACTTCTCTAACAGATCTTAGAAAAGTTGATTTTTCACTGTTCAGTTTTGTATTTGTTGTTAGGATGAGTGGTGACTTCTTAGCTCCCTACGTGTGGAACTGGAAACCACAACATAATATTAAATTTTTATTATCAATAATTTATGGATAAAGAAACACAGGTGAAGAAGTTTTTAAATTTGCCCAAAGTTACATAGCTACTAAATAATGAAGCAAGTATTAGGTTCTAGATCTTCTGACTCCAAAGATTGACACCATTAATCTCTCTTCCTTATTCAGTCTGGCTATTGAGTGGAAGGTAGTAGATGTGTTACTGGCTCTTGGTTAACATCAGCCCTGATATTGGTTCCCCTTCAGTGAACCTAGCTTGTATGGGGTTAAAACTAAAAGCATGCATTCCCAGTTCCCTGGGTCTTTAGCTACACTCATATGTAAATGTTTGTTTCTTTAACCTCTGACTCCCTGACCTTTATGACCAAATAGAAGTTACAAATTGTTAAAGCCCAGATGGCCTAAACCTGGGCTCCCACTAAAGTTGTAGCTAATCCCAGAATCTTGAAGTTCTTTTACAGGGAAACTAATGTGCAGAAAATATCAGGAACTGAAGCTTCCCAGGCCCAACTCCTTGGCTTCCTGATGTTGGACTCTACCTTCCACCATGGAGATAAACAGCCAAGGACACTCATCTGAGAAATCCTTTGTCTCCTCTACTGGAAGCAGCCCCAGACACAGGCCGATGGGAAACTGCTGACCAAGAAGTCCCGACCCCCCTACCCTACCTAAAACCCTAAATAAAAATCCCTACCCATTTCTGAATGGGGAGCAAGCAATTTTGGGGACACTGGCCCTTGCTTTGCTCCCTCTTCCTGGCAAGGTAAAGCCTTTCCTTTTTAGTCGAAGACTCTGTTCTCATTATTTGGATTGGCATTGGGATCAGAGACAGAACTTTTGGTAACAGATGTGTGTGAGGTAGGAGTTGAGGAGAGACATATTTAGAATTATATTGTCCTTATACAGTCCCTGTTTAAACTACATTTACCTGAACTTAGTGTCTTCAGCCATTCTCCTGTCATGGAAAAAAATGAATATCATGAGAAATTTTGGTAAGAGAGTTTTGAAAAGACAGTCAAATGGTGAAAATCGAAGGAAAAAGGAGTGTGAAGGCTGTACATTAGAGTTGATTTGCTAGAAAATATTCTTGGCTGCTGTAGCAGCTCTTCAGGGTCATTGTGATTCCTGTGATTTTGCTTTCCATACATTCGGCAGCACCAATGCTTGGAAGCTGGACAAAATGGACCTCAAGTATTTTATATAACACTAAGATTTTCATGATCTCGGGGAAATAAGCTTAATAAATTAAGATACTAAATTAAAATAATAAGTTATTTCTTTAGAAAAGTGCCTGGATACTCACTAAGTATACCAAGTATATATACAAAGTAAGACTTTGAGTTTGTGACATCTATAGGAGTAGAACTCAGAGAACATGTAGAAGGCACAAGTTGTGTAGATAATCTTTATTCTGGAGACTCAGCATAAGAGAGTTTTCTCTATTTCCATTGAAAACTGTGTTTTTGATATTACCTCTCAAAGCCCAGAGAACTGAGGCTGAACCAAAATAACTGCAATGATGCTTGCTATAATAATAAGAACCTATGTGAGTGACTGCACAATCACATTTACTTGAACTCTACACAATCAATTGTAATGATACAAAAATAATAACAGTTTTGTAATATAGCATGATTGAGAGAACTGACAACCATTTAAGAAACGCATTTTATGACATTTATCATTTTCTAGTTACTTTAATGAAAATGTATAAGAACAAACTTTTATCTGTTATAAACTTCTCTTTGCCATTCAAAAAATCAGAAATATTTTAGTTATAGTTTAAAATAATTTATTTGAAAAAATTTCGACTTTTAAAACTCTGTGCTTCTCAAATAGTTTTGATCTGTATTCATTCACTTATGTATTTAACAAATAATTATGGAGCACCTATTATGTAGCAGATACTATGCTAGGTGCTATGGATAAAATGGTAGACAGATAAAGTGCTATAAATTACAGCCTACATTCCAGTTGGCATGTGATTGGAATTTTTTGAGATGTAGAATTTTTTTAAGGATACCTAGTATCTTTTTAAAACTTAGTCTTCCACGTATCACCAGACTGTGAAAAGAGATATATGCCCCATTAGTGCTTAAATTATCATGGTTCCAAACTATGACCTCATTGATCATAAAAAATGCAGTCCTTAACAGAATTAAATAGTTGAAAATTTTTTTCATGTCTTCAACTATGCTTAAACATGTCCACACAGTAATCCTGGCCATTGCCTATCAAAGACAGGTAGTCAAACTGGTCCTCTAGCAGCCCATCTCTAGACAATTCAATGGAAGAGCAGTTCATAGAGTGGACTTTAGTTCCAGTTACCATAATAGTCACCATATTTCTAAAAGCCAGTCCCTATTAAGTTATGGAACTAATTTATTGGAACTGCATCATAAAGATAAAGATTCTTATTGCTGTTCTCCCACAATAAGTCAGAAAGCTTCTTCTGTGTTATGTTCAGCTGTTGTACACATACCTATGTATTACTCAAGGTTCTGAGTTGCAGACCACAAAATCTATTCTAGATAGTTTATCAAAAATAAGTTAATTGAAATAGAGTACAGTTATTGGAGGGGTTAAAGAAACAGGCATCAGGCTCAGCTTCCAGAAACTACTCCTCAAAGCACACTATAAATCTAGTAAGGAGACTTTTGCCGTTGAAAATCTCTAAACCACACCGCTTCTGTTAAGACCACAAAGCTGCTTCTGCCATCTCCGGAAACTGTCTCACCAACCCTTACACCAGCAAAATGTGTGGACTGTGATCAGTGGCTTTCTTCATGTAGCTACTTTATGAAGAAAAGGCTTGCATGGGTTTGTCTGATTGAGAGGCTGTAAGTCTTATATCTGTACCCTTGCATCAAGGAAAGTTGAGAACTGTAGCTTTTTCCCCCACTGTTATTGTGGTAGATTTTTATTCTCCTTGGAAAGTAGAGTTCACTATGTGAAGAACTATCAAAATATGCAGAGGGAGTTTTGGACAATTTCAATTACAGATGCTGTGGTCTGTTTCTATAATTAGGCATAAGCAGTGAGGGGATGGAAGGGTAGGAAGAATGAATGTACTTCCCACAGCAAAGTCAACTGACTTTCAAACTATTACCACGTCTTAATGTCACCAAGTTCTTTCTCCCAAGACACACACATGCTGCCCAAGTTCCTGTGTTAGAATTGGGTCTTTGGTCCCTTGTCATACTGTTCTTGGCATCATCGCTATACACCAGTCTCCAGCCTCATTCTTGGTTTACCCCCAACTAGGTCAAACTCCTCATTTTTCACTTTTATGTTTTGTTTCATTTTGTTTTTCTTCAGAGACCCTTCTTCATTCATTCAACGAATATTTGTTGAGTTCTTAAGTAGTACCAGGCAAAATTCTAGCTGCCCGTCATACAGCAGTAAATAAAACAACATCGCCCTAAGGAATGTACACTCTAGTATGGGGAGAAGAATAATCAACAACTTAAATATCTATTTCACTACATCAGCATAATAAAGAAAATTACAGAGTTAAGGGTTAGGATGTGGTTGGATGCTATTTTATATAGATTTTTTTCTTATGGCGATTTAAATAGAGTCTTAAATGAATTAAAGGAGTGGGCTGTGCCCACGTCAAGGGGAGAAGCGTAACAGGTCTGAACAACTGGTAAGATGGAGCGTCCATTTACTGAGATGGGAAAGACAGAGGATCAAGGCTGGGGGGATACCATGAGAACAGTTTTGAACATATTTTGTTTAGAAGGCCTATTAAAATCAAAGTGAAAATGTCAAGCAGGTATTACATATATAAATTTAAAGTTAAGAAAACAGCTTGACTATGTGTAAAGACTGAGGTTGGAGGAGATTATCTAAGGAATGAGCATATATAGAAACGAGAACAGAAGAAATATAAGGACTGAACTCCATGACACCCCAGTATTTAAAGGAGAATGTAGCAAATGAGACTCAGAATAAAGAGCTAGTAAGATAGAAGCAGCAAGAGTGGGTGGTATAACAGACCACTCCAGATGCCCCAGTCCATGGCCTTTGGGCCTTCCTGAGTTGACTCAAAGCTTCAGGTGCAGACTGTATCCAACAAGGACAACTTCCCAGACATGTGCCACATAGTTTCTCAGACAATTCCCAGTGGGTACCAGTTGTAGGTGAGGGGAATCCTGCTAATTATTACAATTTCTAGTGACATTTCTTTTTCCAATTTCACTTTCTCCAATTCCACAATGGTGCTTCTGTTTACCACCCAATAAACTAACTCTACCCAAATCTTTATTTTTTCAATAAGATCTTCTGTGTAAGAAATCCAAACCAAGATAATTTAAGATAAGATAATTAATTTAACCAAGATAACTTTACTATAACTGTTTTTTGTGAGTAATGGGGGAGATGTCTAATTAGAGGGGGTTTAAAGAGAGGAAGTGGAGACATTTATATTGACAATTGTTTCAAAGATTTTTGACCTCAAAAGGGAACAAAGGAGGGATGGTAGAGAGAAGAGGGAATGAGGCTGAGAGAAGGTTTTTTCCTTGTATATATATTTCCTTGGAATATATTGAGGCAAGTTTTATGATGATGAGTTATCTGGTAGCTAGAGAGTGCTAGATATGAATGTGGGAGTACGTGAACTTTCTTTTCTGAGAGAAGTCTTCCCAGAGAGTGAGGAGTGGAGAAGAGATATTCAGAGAGAGGCCAAAGTAGGAAATGGTTTTCTAGAAGTATCAGAGTAAATAATTACCGAACTATGTAGAACTGCTAGCTGCTTGAAGTTAGTAGTCATAGATTTAAGATGCAATCAGTCGGGATGTTCATCTACTTTTCTTTAGCCAAGTTCAACTCTCTTAGGATAGGTATTGAGTGGGCAGAAACATGGATTTTAGAAACCTTGAATTTATTCTTATGTGAACAGAAAGCTGGGAAGTTGAGAGTGTAGGCAAGTCACTGATTATAAAGTCTGACAATGGATCTGGGTGAGAAAAAGAGGGAAGACGTGGGTTGAAGAGCGATAATAAAAATCGACTGGATAGATCCCTTGTAGGACCCAATGAGATCAAAGAATGGTTTGAGTGCAATTCTAGAAGAGATCTTGCTGAAAAGATAGGAGGTGGTTCTCAGAGAATGGAATCCTGGAATGTGAGATTCTACTGGTGAAGAGATAGAAGAGGAGGATCTTTGTCAGGATTCCATGCAACTTGGGCCCTACTTCTCCCCTGGCATTTGAGGGTAAGGATCTTTTTTCTTTTTTTTGTAAGGAAGATTGGCCCTGAGCTAACATCTGTTGCCAGTCTTCCTCTTTTTGCTTGAGGAAGACAGTCCTGGAGCTAACATCCATGCTCATCTTCCTCTACTTTGTATGTGGGATGCTGCCATAGCATAGCTTGATGAGCGGTGCATAGGTCCACACCTGGGATCTGAACCTGCAAACACTAGGCCGCCGAAGCAAAGCAGGTAAACTTAATTGCTACGCCACTGTGCTGGCCCCAGGATCTTTTATTCTTTAATGTCATCTGACGTATGCTGGGGCTACCACAGTCAATCAGGCCTGTTTTTATTCATCTTTACTCTGATGGTGAATACGCTCCAAATTCTTTTTCTCAGGATAGCCTCAGGTACTATTAAATCCCATTAGATCAGAGGATGTAAATGGATACATACATAAAAAGTGTTGAATTTCTTTAGTCCTTTTAGCCCAAACTCTTCTACAGCCAAGTAGCTCTATAGCTATTGGAATCTAAGCCACGTTGATATTAAGTGGCAATATGTCTACTATGTAACATGTGTTCAGTAAATATTTATTGACTGTTGACTCTTGACTGATTCCTGATGTAATCACATCTAACCAGAAACAGCATAAATCCTTACACTTTTATGAATGGAACTAATCTTTTTCTCCAGGAGAACTGGGGAGGGACAGACAGAAGAGGAAGAATGATGTGCTGGTGGTGACATTCCATTATCAAGGCTAGAGTTGGGGGTTAAATCTTTGCGATCAGCTGCCCGTCTTTCTTCTTGGGACCATAGGGTGATGTAGAGGAGGTGACAATGGCAGCAACCACTTTTCGTGGTGATTTCAATGCTTTTTTGTATGGCTCCAAGATCTAAGAGAATTAAAGTTGTAAATAAAAATAATTAAGGTATTTAAAAAACTGTCACCAAAAAGTCTAATGACTTTAATATCTTTTTGCACTTTACCATTTCCTTTGGCTGTTCTTCAAAAGTATCCAAATTAATAGGAATATTATGTTCATTTACTGCTGGTACAATTTTCTTTAGTCTGGTGATATAGGAGCTGGTGGCAAGGAAACTTTCTTCATTGGTAAGAAGAGAATGGGAGAAACTTTTGTATTTATAGATGGGGCTAACGAAAATTCTCTAAAGCAAATGGGATTTTTTATTACCCTAATGTTTTATTTAATTTAAATATATGTATATAGTCTCTTAAGAGCAGACATTAGTATTAAGCACAAATTGTTTTCCAGTGGTAGAAGTGAAATTCAATATAATCTCTATTGTATAGTTTGACATTTTCTACCACAAACAATTGAGCAAAAAGTTTTAAGGAGCAACATGAGCAGCTTTCATTCAGATGCTTCTATTTGGAATTCTTTTTCTTTTTATTTTTTTTGAGGAAGACTGGCCCTGAGCTAACATTTGCTGCCAATCCTCTTCTTTTTGCTGATGAAGACTGGCCCTGAGCTAACATCCATGCCCATCTTCCTCTACTTTATATGTGGGATGCCTGCCACAGCATGGCTTGCCAAGTGGTGCATAGGTCTGCCCCAGGGATCCAAACCAGTGAACCCCAGGCAGCCCAAGCAGAATGTGCGACCTTAAGTGCTACACCACTGGCTGGCCCCTACTTGGAATTCTTGATGAAGGAAATAAGTGATAGATCAACTAGGCCTAGAAATATTTAAATGCAATGAAAAATTTTCTTATTTAAAACCACATTCCCAAAGCTTTGGAATCTATGAATAACATTGAAAAAGCAAATGCAATATTATTGTGAGCTATATGAAAACATAAAATATGGATTAATGTGAAATAGAGTCCTCATTCCTCAACTGACTAGGAGAAATTCTGTGTAAGTACAGACTCATAGATCTTTACTTTAAAAAATATTCTAGTACTTCCAATATTCAAGGACTATGGGTAGCTAATTTAAAAGTGTATAATTATAAAGATCTTTACATGATAAATATTGTATGATGTCTTAGAATGTAAAGGGAAATGAACAGTTACAGGAAATTTAGTGACACATTTGAAGAAAAACAACAGCTTATAGAATGATATAAAATATTTTACCCTATGTTCAGCTTCCTGTCTTCCACAAAGAAATGAGGCTATTATACCAAATTGTCACCAAAACACAGAAGAAGCCAAGAGCCGTGATTTCAGTAAATCTGGGCATGATATTCAAGGGAGTTTTCTGCCATCTTTTGTCATTCGTATAGATTCAAGAACTAATCTCTTTCACCATTTCAAAAAGCTATTTATGTACATGTCATTGTCCCTCATCACACTCTACTCCTGTAGACAAATGAAATTTTATTCATCCTTTTGCGTCCCCTGCGGAACGTAGCACTATGTCTTGCTCTGAATACTTCTTCAGCAAATGTTGTGGGAATTGGGTTAAATTCAATATTGTCAAATAAATGGCAAAAATCTAAAATACTGATGAATGCAAAGAGAGTCCAATCATTAACTAATAAGTCTCAAGTGGTCTCCAACTAAGAAGAAGAGAGTAATTCATAACTGAGACGGAAATAAAAATTAAACAGGAAACAATCAGGAATTATTATTAGCAAAGTGATTGGAAAGTTAAAGACAGAATTTTCTGGAGAACTTTGCTCACAAATTGGAGGCTAATGAGAACGGTTAGTGGTGAAATGAAGGATTAGAGAACAATCAAAAGTTGAAACATTTGGGGAGCGGTGCCAGCTTTACAGAGATCATTAAATGCTGTTTTACGGAAAGAGAATACGATGATCAAATGCTTAGGAAGGATAATATATTTGTATTTTTGTATTAAAGGATATTACCCATTAGAAAGTTTAGAATATTAGACTAAATGAATAATAAATATAATCAAATATCACAGGAAGACAAGATATAATCCTTAGGAATGTTCAGATGAGAATAATTTTCAAACACGTAATTTATGATTCCAACGGTTTTTTTCTCACTTAACATTTCTAAACACATCTTAAAAAGATCAGCTTGGAAACACTACAGTGAACTTTATAATTAAAGCAACTTCTCATTATTTCTAATTCTCCTCTGTTTACCTAAACTCTAGGCATGTGCTGCTCACTCAGAATACTGGACTGTTTCTATATTGCCCAGAGTCGAGAAATTCAGATTTATTTACAAACGTTTATATAGTCTTTTCTAATGCTCCCAGCATTCTAAATGCTTTACAAAGATTCATTCCTTTATTCTTCATAACAACCTTATAATAGAGATATAACTATTATTATCCTCTTTACCAAAGAAGAAACCTGATGTGTGGGAAAGATAAGTAACTTGGCCACAGACACATTAGTAAGTGGGGACTCTGGGTTCCCAGGCCAGCCTCCCACTCACAGAGCTCTGCTCCCACTCCATGAACTCTCACCACTTAGCTCCACCTGTGTTACTCAGTCAAAGGCTAAATAAATTGATTTAAATATGACCTGTGCCCATGATGCAACGAGTTCACATTTTAGCAAACATATTGGTACTTAAATTTCCGAGTGAATGTTTTTTCAAAAAGGACTCAATTTGGAAGCTGTAGATTTACATCAATGAACCTTCATTTGCCATATTATTTGGAAAACATATCTCCTGCCCTTAGAACAAGTTTAAAATTCCAAAAATGAAATCAATATTGTTACTTTAAATTTCTCCCTGTCCATCTTTTAAATAAAAAAATATGTCCCAGTGAGGTTCCCTTCTTCAGAGTCAAGACATGACTTTGGTTTGAGTAACTTTTTCAGTGTCTCAAATCAAATTTATTCTCTAATAATAAAAATTTTCTGCCATGAGCAACAGTCAACAAAAATTCATCTAAAACAGTAACCTGCTACTACTATTAGAATGGCAAAATTCAGGACACTGACAACGCCAGATGCTGGTGAGGATGGGGAGCAACAGGAACTATCATTCATTGTTGGTGGAGAGGCAAAATGATTCAGCCATTTTAGAAGACCGTTTGGTGGTTTCTTATAAAACTAAACATACTCTTACCATGCAATCCAGCTATTTCACCTCCTTTGGGTTTTACCCAAAGAAGCTGAAAACTATGGCTACACAAAAACCTTCACACGAATGTTTATAGGAGCTTTATTCAGAATTGCCGAAACTTGGAAGCAACTAAGACATCCTTCAATAAGTGAGTGAATAAATAAACTGGGGTACACATAGACAATGACATATTATTCAGCACTAAGAAGAAATGAGCTACGAAGCCATGAAAAGACATAGTGGAACCTAAAATGCAATTTACCAAGTGGAAGAAGCTAATCTGTAAAGGCTACACACCCTATGATTCCAACTATGTGACATTCTGGAAAAGAAAAAACTATTGAGATAGTAAAAAGATCAGTGGTTGCCAGAGTTTGGGGGTGGGAGTGATGAGTGGGCAGAACACAGAGGATTTTTAGGGCAGTGAAATTACTCTGTATGATACCATAATGATAGACACAGGTCATTATACATCAAACCTGTAGAATGTACAACACCAAGAGTTAACCATATTAGAAACTTTGGTCTTTGGGTGATCATAATGTGTCAATGTAGGTTCATCATTGTAACAAGTGTATCACTCCACTGGGGGAGGTTGACAATGGGGGAGATTAAGCATGTGTTGGGTAAGAGGGCATATGGGAAATATGTGGATTTTCCTCTAAATTTTTCTGCAAACTTTAAACTGCTCTAAAATTTAGTCTTAAAAAAATTGTCACAAGAGTTATACAAGACCTCATCTATAAAGGGTCAAGCACAGTGCCTTATACAAAGCAATTACTAAATAAATTGTTATTCTTCAGTGGTCACCAGTTTTATGGCTTCTTTCTTCTAAAAACTGCTGTCAGTCATTCTTTCAGTTTTCTCTGCCTTTATCTCATTCTGAGAACGTAACAGTTCATTGAAGGGCTTGAGCATTGGGTCCTGACTTACTTTCCTGTCACTACGGTAACAAGCTACCACAAACTTAGTGGCTTAAAACAACACAAAATCATTTTTGTGTTCAAAATCAAGACGCAGTCCTAAAATTAAAGTGTGGGTAGGGCTGTATTCCTTCTAGAGACTAGATAATCTAGAGACTAGGAGATAATCTGTTTTCCTGCCTTTTCCAGGTTCAAGATCCCCCTGCATTCCTTGGCTCATAGCCCCTTCCTCCATCTTCAGTGCACATCAGTCCAACCTGTTTACATCATCACAGCTCTCTCTTCTGACTCTGAGTTCACTGTCTTCCTCTTTCCCTTGCAAGGACCCTTCTGACTACTTTAAGCCCACCTGGCTAATCCAAGATGATCTCGCTATGTCAAAATCTCTAATTATCACGTCTGCAAAGTTCCTTTTGACATGTAAAGTAACATATTCACTGGTTCTGGGGATCAAGAGATGACTATCTTTGGGGCAATTAGTCTGTCTACCACAAGGCCAGACTGCCTGAGTTACAATCCTGGTTCTGCTATTTATTTGCTGGGTTTTTTCTAGGCAAATTACTTAACTTTCTCAAGTCTAAATAATCTTAACTATAAAGTTAAGTAATAGTATCTCACAAGAGTGTTGTAAGGATTAGATGAAGTTGTACCATATATGTAGATTATCATAATTCCTGTCACGGAGTAGGTACTCAGTAAAGCTCAGCAATTATTATTTTTATTAACCCCATCTGATAGAAACAAATTCATGTTAACCAAACTCACAGGAACAAATGCATAAATTTAAAGCACCTACATATTAATTTACAAGTAGAAGTACAATCTTGGGATTAACAATACTGTTATTCAGATAAAATAAAAAAGAAGCCATGTTATAATCAGAAGTTGGATGGATGGTTGTGAACAGAGAAAAAGCAGAGATAAATCAAGGCATATCCACGGACCAGGGTTTCCTTCAGTTAAGTCCTTGTTACTCAAAGCATGCCAGCATCACCTGGCAGTTTTTTAACATACAGAATATCAAGCCCCACTCCAGACTTTCTGATGAGAATCTGAATTTTTCTGAGATCTCCAGGTGATCTGTATGCACACTGACGTTTGAGCAGTACTGTCCTTGAAAGTGCCTAAAAGGGCATAAGTGCTTTGCCCAGGTGCACCCGTTTGCTCCAGTGGCATTCTTCTGTCTCTTTTGTCATAACTGGGAACCACCACCCTTGGTCTATCAATAAATTCTGTCTTTACATATGCCAATACTATCTAAAGGGAATGCTTATAGACAGTTTCCCTTTGAAGTGACTTGGCGTAAGTATGTGCTGATTACGTGTGACTAAAAGTCTAACTCGGTGCACATTCTTAAGTTCTTCAGTTCTAAGTTCATGAAGAAAGGAGAAGGCTTGCCCCTCAAAGGTCAAGAAACAACAATTACAAAGACAGACTTCCAGAAATCAAATATCCACTCCACTTCTTAATAGCTCTGCTGAATTTTATTATTAGGCTAATATTTCAGAACATAGGTCTCCAAGAAAACTCAGAAAATGAAAATTAATTAACTACACTGATCAATCACAGCTAAATATTAAATTTTCAACCGGAAGTAAAGAAAAAGAAATGATATGGAATGCATTTTCTCAGATCGAACAATAATCATTGAAGTATGCTTTTTGAAATGAGAGCAAATAGCAAAGTATAAATGAAATTGCTCTAATGAAATGTGCCCACCAACATCAAAAGATAAGTACATTGAGATTCTATGCTTGTCTTCAAAGTGGACAGAGTCATAGATTAAAATTCTTAGAGATACAAGGACATTGACGATAATTCAGTGAATTACAACATTTGAACATTACTTCAATATATACTTACTGAATATCTATTGTGTAAAGCCCCGTGCTCCTCACACTTATGTCAAATGCTGACTTCCCTGAAAGAGCCTTCACCAAATGAACCTGTTGAGAAAACAAAGGTAAGTTTATTCTTACCTTGATAAGTGAAAGCACTACTCTGACAGTCTTCCTAGCCTCTTGGGAGAGAGAAGGCAAAGTTAAGATATTTATGAGGTTTTAGAGCCTGGTTTATGGAGAGTCTTTCAATGCAGGGGTCGTGGGGGAAGACGTGACTAGAATTGAAAAAGAATTATTATTAATTTTATATTAGTGAACACAGCAAGGCAAGAGTTTTGAGGTGAGGGTTTACGAAGAGCTTTGAAAACTAAATAGTCATATGATGGTACCTATTGAAAAGTCTAACAGTTTGAGGTTCATTTAAATGGTTTTTCCAGGAAGTTTCTAAATGAACAGTAAAGTTACTTGCAACTTATCTTCCTGGGCAAGAGTTTCCTGGAATAGTAAACTTATGTTGATGAAGGCAGTGGAATAGCAAAGTGACATTGGTGAAGACAGCCTAATGGCAGAGTCAAGTTATGTTAATGTAGAGAATGTACTGTGTGCTGTAGATGGTTTCAGCTTTCATTTTAGTGACTCAAAGATGAATAGGACACAGTCACTCTTCTAAAAGAGTATACAATAAAATACAAAAGTTTTTATTAAGTATGAAAATAGGTTTGTTCTGATTGTAAAACATATAGTTATTGAGAAAAAGTAAGGACAAAAACATAAGAAAATAAAAATCACCAAAATTCACCAACATGAGAGAGCATTCCTAACGGTTTAACATGTTTGTGTGTATTGTTTGTATGTATATATATATTATGTGCATATTATAAATCGTAAATATTTCTTAACTGAAAATTGGTTCCGTACTATCAATAAACTTTGTAGGTAGCTTTATTTTTTACTTCTTTAAAAGGCCATGAGGATTTTCTTATGTTACTAAATATTATATGAAAACTTGACTTTTTAATATATGAGTTTGTGTGTATATACATATGTTTTAACCTAATTTATCTTATCAGGACATTGTTGGTTGTTTGATCTATTTTCAACTTTTTATTAGTCACTACTAGATGTGGTGTCCTTGTTGCATGAGGTTTCACTGAATGAAAGAATTGCTGAAATATGATTATCAATGCGAGGATAATATTTGCATGGAAATATTGTATATATCTTTAATTATTTCCTTATCAGAGTTTCTAGATGTTGAATATGACTATTTTAATGATCTTTCAAATAGATATTTATGTACTGAAATCTGAAGGCCAAGGAGACATTTTTATTAATACCTCATTCTGAAGCATTTTTCTTTGCTCAAAAGCAATGAGAATACTTAATTGATAGAATTATTGATCCCAAATCAAGATATTTTGGGTGAGTACTTCTTAGCAGCATCAGTCAAAAATGGCAGAGAAGAACAAATGCAAACTTCCATTTATTTGTTTAGCTTAGATCAAAATTGCTGAATGTAATCATGAAATTTCTTTAAAGCCTCATCTTCACTTTTTAAGAAAAATTTTATGTTGTAGTCTATAATATATCAATAGGATCTTCTTAATATCGAATAATTCACCCAAAGTTTTGAGTAAAATTGATTCTCTAGGAGGAAGCAACAGTTTTTACTATTCTTACTATCATAGCCACATTCCCAAGGGTATATGTATTCCAATTTGCAAATCACAATGACCACAATACAATTCATAAAGTATTGAAATAATCATTCACAAGATCATCTTGGATGCTGAAGAAAACAAGTCCAAGACTGGGAATTATCTCCAGAGACAAGCGAAGAATCCTTAGAAGGGGATTGCAGATACCAAATGTGGTGAAAATGAGAATAACGACACTTTCCTTCTCCCAAAAGAAGTACAGGTATAAAGAGATCAAGAGCAAGAGATAGCCAGAAAATTATGTGATCAATATGGTAACACAAAACTCAGATAGCCTTAAGATCCTGCTGAAATTAGGGGGAAACATCAGAAAGAAACAGGAGAATAAAATTGCCAAAGTCATGGATTTTATTTTTCACAAGACTGAAGGACGCTGCTATCATTGGAGTAAGATTCCACTCTTAATTCAGAATTCCAGCTATGTAGGAATACAAGAAGACCTCTATGGCTTATTTACTACTCATTGCACATTTGCACCTTTAAACATCAATCTTAACCCTCCACCCACCATCCCCTGGTAAGCACCATATTACTCTGTTTTATACAAATCTGACCTTTTTTAGATTCCATGTATAAGTGATATCATACAGTACTTACCTTTCTTTGTCTGATTCATCTCACTTAGCATAATTTGCTCAAGGTCCATCCATGTTCCCGCAAATGGGAGAATATCCTCCTTTCTCATGGCTGAATAATATTCTATTGTGCATATAACTACATCTTTTTTATCCATTCATCCACTGATAAGCATTTAGTTGTTTCACTATCTTGGCTATGGCGAATAAAGCTGCAATAAACATAGGAGTGCATTCTTTTAAAGTATAGGAAAAAATGGAATAGATTCTCAAACACATTAGGAATGGATACCAAGACGTGTGAAAATCTACTGAGAAAGATGGGCTGGGTTTGCAAAGTTCTCAGTGTTGTTTTGTTTTGTTTTTTGACATTAGCGGTTTAGAATCTAGGATCTAGGAAAGGAATCAGTTTTCACAACGGTGGACTCCACCCAAAGGAAGGGAATCCCTTCCAAACAGGAACCCAATGACTATAAGTGATCTCAAAGAGTGTTGTGTTTTAGATCCAGCTGTGTTTTAGATCCAATAATCACCACTTGAAAACTGGCATGGATTAATCGGAACCCTGAAGAACCTGAAACTGCCTTTCTCCCCCACACCCATCACAGCCCCTTTCTTTACTTTTTCCTCTAGACTAAAACTTTGCATGCCCAAGGGAAATTATATTCTCTTTTGCCTCTAGGCTTACATTAGAAAGCTAAGACCAGACAACATATCAAATCCTAGGGAGTGGTTCATCTTATGTAAGAGAACTCAATTATCATTAAACTGTGGGTCTTTGAAAGAAGGATAGAATTGCACATTGTTTAAAAAAAAGGAGAGAAAAATGTAAGATATAGTAGCTTAGGGAAATGTACTCCTATATACTATTCAAAAATTTCCGAGAATATTAGTATCATATTTTGCCACATATTAAAATAAGTAGTTTTTCTCAGCTGTCTTATACTGTAGTCTGAGTAAAAAGTAGATTTTTCAAAATAGTTTGAAGAACAGAAATAGTAAAATAAAAGTCAAAACAAATAATTAAAAGTAGCATATTTATGATATGAGACTGATAATAATAGACCCCACTATACAAGAGAGAAACTAATAGATACAAATACTCCAGGATATAACAATTATCAAAAGAAGTATGAGAAGTTCTAATCTGGTGAAAGGGAAACATATAATGAACAGAATAAAGCCAAGAGTACACAATAATTTATGGCTGGTTGAGCATGCATAAATGTGACAAAACTTCAAGTGAATAGAAAAATAAAGATGTTAAAAGAGATGGCAGTGATAATTAGTATAATATAAATTATGACCAATGATCAGGATTATGATTTACAGTGGAAGAAGGAGATGGAAATAGAGGGGATGATTTACAATATTCTGTGAAAGGAAGGAAATAAAACAAAACAAATAAGAATCAAGTGACAAAGCTTAAACAAGGCACAAAGATGATTTATTATAATGAGAAATGATTGAAATTGATTTAAGAAAGTAGAAAGTAAAGAAGTAATGTAAAGCCACAGAGCTGTATAAAATCACCTACTGTACACACCTTGATTTTTTTAAAGTTGGCTTAAAAACAAAATAAAACTAAACACTACTTTTTTGGAAATATAGACACTGAACAGAAATAGAAAAAAATATATAAAATAATAGAATATAATTTTTTTCCATCATCACTTAAAAACTTATTTTTGCAGTACAAATCACATAATTCCTTGCTGGATTGCTTTGTTTATCACTATTTTTCCTAGAAATAATTTCCTAAAATGTCACTGAGCATATACTTAAAAAATAATTGTGATTTAGATGGACATCATCATCATGGTAGCATGAAAAGATTCCTTTGTCTCTTCCCTTCAATCCACAGTGAGTAAAACATGCATAACCCAACCAAGGCTACATTGTCCAACACATCAGGAAGCCGGAGAGATCCACACATCAGTACATACAAAGGTGCTTGGATTAGAGTACATAGAGGTTAACCAAGGGGAGGAGCAGAGGGAGTGCTCAGATTCCTGGTCCCCAGGCTGTGGTTGCTGAACCAGCCCCAGAAAAACTGGTGGGCAGCAGAGAAGCATGTGTATGAGGCTTCTGGCCTCCCAGCTATATCAACATTTGCAGTCACAGGGGAAGGAGCAACAGTGGAGGCAAAGGCACATAATCCTGCACCCCCAGCCACAGCTCAGAGTCTGGTAGCAACAACTAAGGCATGCAGATGACCTCAGTGACCTCCCAACTGCAGCAGTGCCTGTGGCCACAAGGAAATGAGCAACAGCTGAGGTGGTGGCCCATGATTCTGGCTCTCTCTCCACCCTCTCCAACCTCTCCTCCCATGCCCATGGCAGCAGAACTTTCAACCCAGGTGATCCTGGATGTGATGTAGGCATCAGCCATCCCTGTACCCCTGGCAGTAAAGCCAGTGGCTGCAGTAACACCAGCAACAGCAAGGTATCAGTGACCCCTTGAGGTGAAGGCAGCAATAATGAGAGTACCAATGACACCCCTAATACAGATGATGGAAGGTGGAATGTGCAGATCCTCAAATATAGCCAGAGACAGGACAGGAAAGAGAAACCATAAGCTAGTGCTATAGCACCACCAACTGAAAAACAACAGAAAGGCCTCTTATCTCCAATGGGTTGAATAGTTTAAATCAAAACAAACAAAACTATACCTACATAAGAAAAGCGTTCACTACAATAGATGCACCAGCAAAGGAGTAATTCAGCAAGCACCACAAAAAGCCATGGTAACACAGCATCACAAAAACAAAATAAAAATTCTCCGGAAATCAAACATAAAGTCATGGAAGATTGTAATCTAACTGATAAACAAATAAAAATAGCTGTCCTGAAGGAATTCAATGAGCTACAAGAAAGCTTAGAAAGGTGGTTTAATGAGCTTAGAAATGAAATCCATGAACAGAAGGAATACTTCACTAAAGAGATTTAAAAAATAACCATACAGAAATTCTGGAGCTGAAGAACTCAATAAACAAGATGAAGTCTTCATTATAAAACATTGGAAATAGAGCAGATCATATGCAAGAGAGAATCAGCAAGCTCAAAGATATGATGCAGGTAGAAGAGGAGAGAGAACTAAGAATTTTTTAAAAATGTATAAGTTCTGCGAGAATTATCCAACTTCACTAGAAAGGGCAACATGAGGATAATGGGTATTCCAGAAGGAGAAGTGACAGAGAAGAGAGCACAGAGCTTACTTAAAGAAATAATAGCTGAGAACTTCCAAAACCTAAGGAAATACAAATCCATGAAGCTAATATAACACTCAATTATCTCAATGCAAAAAGACTTTCTCTAAGACACATCATAATAAAACTGTTAAAGTCAACGACAAAGAAAGAATACTAAGGTGGGGGGAACCAATAACCTACAGGAGAAACTCCATTAGAATCAGCAGATTTCTCAGCAGAAACTCTACAAGCCAGGAGAGAATGAAAAGATATATTCAAAATATTGAAATTTGACAACTATCAGCCAAGAATACTCTGTCAAGTAAAGTTGTCCTTCAGATATGAAGGAGAGATAAAGAATTTCCCAGACAAACAAAAGCTGAGGGAGTTCATCACCACTAGACCTGACTTACAAGAAATGTCGAAAGAAGCTCTCCTACTCAAAACGAAAAGGCAAAGGTATACAAAGCACTGAGCAGTGATAGACTGAATCAGAAAATTGCAACTCTGTATCAGAATAGGTTAGTAGAAACTTAATAATAACACAAAAGTTAAAGGAAAAGAAACATTAAAAATAACTGTAACCACTTCTATGTGATAATAAGTTTACAATACAAAAAGGGATAACTTGTGACAACAAAAGCATAGAAGGAGAAGAGGGAAAGGTTGGAACCTGCATAGGCAAATGGAGATAACATGGTTTCAGCAGAAAAAGGGATATCTTATATATGAGATCTTTTATACAAACCTCATGGTAACATCAAAACAAAAATTCAGAGCAGAGACACAAAACAGGAAAAAAGAAAAACAGTACAGAAAACCATGAAACTGAAATGGAAGACAGAAACACGAAGAAAAAGAAACAATGGAAATATATAGAGCAAACAGAAAACGAAACATAAATGTTGTTTTGAAGTCAGTATTGAGTCCTTGTATGCCAATAATCATCCTAAATGTAAACGGATTGGATTAACCAATCAAAAGGCACAGAGTGGTTGGATGGATTAAAAGCAAGACCCAACAGTATGCTCCCTCCAGAAGACCCATGTCAACTCTAAAGACAAACATTAGCTCAAAGTGAAGGGATGGAAAGTGATACTCAAGCAAATAGCAACCAAAAGAAAGGGGGTGTAGGCATACTTTTATCAGACAAAATAGACTTCAAACCAAAAATGATGAGAGACAAAGATGGACGTTACATAATGATAAAGGACAGAATTCATTAAGAAGACATAACATTTATTAATATATATGCACCTAACATAGGAACACTAAAATATACAAAATATATAAACACTAAAATATATTTTAAAAAATTTCTAAAAGGAGAAATCGACAGCAACACAATAATAGTAGGGAACTTTAATATTCCACTTACATCAATGGATAAATCATCAAACATAAAGTCAATAAGGAAACATTAGCCTCAAATGAAACATTAGACCAGATGGATTTAATAGATATATATAGAACGTTCTATCCAAATGCAGCAGATTACACATTCTTTTCCAGTGTGCATGGAACATTCTCAAGGATAAAGCATATGCTGGGAAACAAAACAAGTCTCAATAAATTTAAGAAAATTGAAATCATATCAAGCAACTTTTTCAACCTCAACAGTATAAAACTAGAAATCAGCTACAAGAAGGAAGCTTAAAAAGTCACCAGTATGTGGAGACTAAACAACACATTGCTGAACACCTATTGGATCAACAAAGAAATCAAAGGAGTTGGGTTATATGGTACTAGTCTTATAAGACCACCATCGTATATGCAGTCTGCTGTTGACCAAAGTGTCATTATGCAGCACTTGACTGTATGTATGTGTATATATACATAAATTGCATATATATGTATGTATACAAATATATATGTTACATATATAATTCAATATGTATATACTGAATGCAAGGCATGCTTTTAAAGAATGAAAATGTATTGAATACAAGAGAAAATTATTAAATATCTCTATTTGTGAGGAAGGAAAGGAAATCAGTTCATTTAAAGTTAATTTAACCTAAGAACCTATGACTTTGAAATTTTCAACACATTATAATTCTTGTTCTAGTCTTTGATGCTATTCAATCTAAATGGTGACTAGTAAAACATATAAGTATCAGCGGCTGGCTCCATGGCTGAGTGGTTAAAGTTCCACGTGCTCTCCTTTGGAGTTCTGATCCCAGGCATGGTTCTATTCCACTCATCAGCCATGCTGTGGAGGCAACCAACATGCAAAGTCAAGGAGGATTCGCAAGAATGTTAGCTCAGGGCAAATCTTCCTCACCAAAAGAAAGAAATATGTAAGTATTGATGTTAATATTTGTTTATCTTAAAAAGAAATTATCTTAAGGCAAAACATATAAGCCCTTCTCTCTCCTTAACCATGCCCATGAAGCAGACAGCCTTCTGGTAGCTTGCATCATGCCTGTCTTCAGATTTCTTGGTAAGTCAAACATCTTCAAGAAGCAATTGAATTTATTCGTTCAGTATCAATCAGAACATTATGAAAAACATCAGCATAACTAGAAAAGACAAAATGTCACTAAACACAAGTCACAGAGGAAATTCAAGGGGTCCCAAATTGTTCTGGGAACAATCAAAAGAAATATTTGGGAATAACTCAAAAATAAGCAAAACTGGAAGAATCTAAGAGATATGGGGATAAGAAGAGAGACACGGAATGGATCTTGGTGTCCGACATTTATAACGGGTAAACAAAAACATTGCACACAAGTCCCATGGTTACTGAATCGATTGAGCTTTTATTTTGTTTTAATTTTCTCCCTTATTAGCTTTTTAGTTATAAATTATTCTATTATTCTTTAGTGATTTGCCAGGAATTATAATGGACCTTCTTGATTTATTAATAACTAACTCGTTAGTGCTTTTATGACTTACAGGAGGATTTAAGTATCACAGAATGCTCTAATTTTATTTAGCCCTACTTGATTTATATGTTATTTTTGTGGAGTATTTTTATTTTGCACATCACTTAAGCCTCCCAAGATATTATTATCATTGCTTCACAAAGTCAATATTCATTTACTGACCTGCTTTTCTATGCTTTTTATTTCTTCTCTTGTCTTCAAGATTCCATCTGGGATTATTATTTCTCTGACTGAAGAACATCTCTTATCATTTTCCCTAGTGCAGGTCTGCTGATAATAAATTCTCAGCTTTAGTATGTGTGTAATGTCTTTAATTTCCTTTCATTTATTTCAATATATTTTTCTGGGTATGTAAGTCTAGGCTAGGAGTTAATTTCTTTCATTTATATGAAGGCTTTCATGTCTTACAGCTTCCTTGTTTCTGTTGTTAGCCAACTGATAGATTTGTTCTTGCTTATTTTAAAATACAATACCTTTTTCTCTGCTTTTTTGTTTCATTTTTAGCCTTTTTGCTAAGATGTGCTTTTGTGTTGCTTGCTGTATTTATTCTGTTTTGGTATCATAAAGTTTCTTGAATCCACAGCTTGATTCTTTCGTTAATTCTCTGCCATTATCTCTTTAAATATTGATTCTGTCCATTTGCTCTTCTCCTGGAATTTCAATTACATGTATATTAGATTTTTCACTGTGTTTGTTATATCTCTTGCTCTTTTCCATATTTCCATCCTTTGGGTCTATTTGTGGTTCAGTCTGGATATTTTCTCTGACCTGTCTTGTAGTTCACCAATTCTCATTTCTCCTCTGTCTAATCTGCAGTTAACTCCATCTACTAAATTCTTAGATTTAGATATATATTTTCCTCTTAAGAATGTCAATTTGGTTTATTTTTATAGTTTCCTATTCTCTTACAAATTCTCATTTTGGCTTTTAGTCTCTTAAATATATTAATCATATCTATTTTAAAATCCACACCAGATAACTCTGTTATTTAGATCCTTTGTGCATCTCTTTCCCTATCTATTGTGTTTTGCTCATCTTATCTTCTTACACACCTAAAATGTTTCTGTGCCTTTTGGTTCTTGTGTAAAATATTGTAGAGAGAGTGTAAGGCTCTGCATCTTATCTTCTAGACAGAATATACTTTTGATTTTGTCACACAGTTGGTCTGGGGGCGTGTCTCCTTAATCAAATTAGGGATTGAGATGATTTGAAGTCAGTTTTTGTCCTTGTTGGGACAAATCTATTTATCATTTATCCTTCTTCTTAAAGGATAGGCTTTTTGGAGTATACTCCAAAAGTGCTTGTGGTTCTCAGGGCCTCCTTTTTGACAGGCCTCAGACTCCAATTTTTGTTTTTTGTAGCCTTGTTCAGATTGCTGAAGATTTGTTTGGCTTCTCAACCCCTTAACCATAATTTTTACTTTTGCTTTGAGGGGTGGAAATAGTGGGAAATACTGTTTACCTCTCTTAACTCCCCTTTTATCCCAAATATTGGTCCCTCAAATTCTTAATTCATAGACTCACTTTATAATATTACAGATTTACCAGATATTCAGCTAGATGGTTAGTTCAAGACCACTTAGTCTGCCATTTCCAGAAATGAATCTCCTTGCACATGTATTCTGGAAACTCCTAGCAACAGACTATTAAAGACCTAAACTCATGGCATTGAGAATTACCATTATATTTCCTCTACGAGTCATAAAGCCACTGTGGAAAGAGTAGTGTGACTATTCTTCAGAATTGCCACAATCAGTGGAAGCTGTGGGTTGCAGAAAATACAAAGACAACTACTTTTTTTTAAAGATTGGCACCAAGCTAACATCCGTTGCCAATCTTTCTTTTTTCTTCTTCTTCTTTTCCCCAAAGCCCTCCAGTACGTAGTTGTATATTCTAGTTGTAGGTTCTTCTATTTATGGCATGTGGGACACCACCTCAGCATGGCCTGATGAGTGGTGCCACGTCTGTGCCCAGGATCCAAACCATGAAACCCTGGGCTGCCAAAGTGGAGCATGCAAACTTAACCACAGGGCAACAGGGCCAGCCCCCAAAGACAACTACTTTTTATGCACAATAAATCCAAAAAAAAAATATGTTTTTTTAAGAAAAATCTAACATAAATCATAAATATATTCAGTGCTCAGAGATAAGTTTGGAGACATGACCCTTAAGCTTACTTAAATTTGTTGACAGTCCTCATAGGACTATGCTAGTTACAAATATAACTTCTATCCTAACTACATACTTGAATACATATCAAAATAGAAGCAACAAATCTTTTGCTAGAGAAATATTGATGCTTTCATTTTCAAAATCATTCTTCTCTGACAACTAGTCAAATTACTGAGGCACGTAACTAGAATACACTGGTATTCACAAAGACCTATACACATACTTCAAACTATTTTTAGGGGAAAAAAATGTTAAAAGACCAAGCCCTGCACTCTGAAAACTCTGGGCCTGTGACATTTTAGTGAACTTTCCCTTTATTTCCTAAGCTTACCTACTATTTATTTTCTTTATTATTTTCTTCTGCTGTACTTAATTTTATTCCCATTAAGTACCTATCACATTGTTTGTAATATTTCTGTCATGACATGTGTCTACCCTGTAGACAGTAAACCCCTGAACCAAAGGGAAGACATTTTTTAAAAATTTTATAGCACTGTGAAGCTATGAAAATGTCCATAATGAAGGCTAATAATGTATATTTGTTCAATAAAATGGATAGATCTGTGGATGAATGAATAAACGAATGGAGAATTGAATAATGGATGTAAATGGATAATATGTCCTCAATGTTTATGTTCTTTTGGTTTAGACTATTTGCACATTTCTGAAAATATTTATGCTAACATTTAGCAAAATATTTAATTCACAAGGTTTTCCAATAGTAATGCGTAAAAATGCAAAGCATTTTCTTTTTATTTGTGTTAGAATCATTGATCCGGTAAAAGATTTTTCCCCTTTGATGTCAATTGGAAAGTATGGCTGGAGGATGCATTTTTCTCATATGAAGACATGAGAAAAGATCTTTCAATTACAAGTCATTTGAAGTTCTAATAATAGTTGAATATCACCCACAAAGCGCTTGTTGCTGTCGATGAGAAGAACTGAAGGAATGTTTAGGAGTTTGACTTCCCTTTTTAAGTTTGCCTTTAGACATATTTTGCTCAAATTTTATCTATTTGCCACATCTTGGCCATAGCAGCAAAGACATCAAGGCAGTAAATTTAGATTATTTTATGTTTCCATGGAAAGTAAATTCTCTGGCTGATCCCATAGTCACCTATTTTACTCATAGTTGATCTTTCTGTTCATTGAAATATTTGATTGGTCAAGGGTGGAGGAATTCTTCCTCCCTTTTAATAAAAGCATGGATTCATAATTTCATAAGAGTTTAGTCTTCTAAACAGCATTTCCTTGTCCTTCTATCTCTATTTCTTTCTTTTTTTTTTTTTTTTTAAAGATTTTATTTTTCCTTTCTCTCCCAAAGTGTCCAGGTACATAGGTGTGTATTTTTAGCTGTGGGTCCTTCTAGTTGTGGCATGTGAGACGCCACCTCAGCATGGCTTGACAAGCAGTGCCATGTCCGTGTCCAGGATTTGAACCAGTGAAATCCTGGGCCACTGAAGCAGAGCACGCGCAGTTAACCACTTGGCAACCCGGCCGGCCCTATCTCTTTCTGTTCCCAGCCAAAGAAACCTTCCAGTCTCCGCATCCTCTTGTTGTCTCACTATACCACACATCTTTTAAAGAACACTTTCCTTTTAATTTGCAGTGTTTTTTGCAGACATTGATAAACACCCCTTATTTGAAACAATTTCATGTTCTCATAGTATACCTTTGTAAAGGAGACATGTTTAATTTATTTTAAGGATATTTGCACAGTATCATGGTATCACAAGAAGTAAGATAAATTTGTCACGTTTTGTGTTAAAGAGATAAAGTGGATTTGAAGACAGAATTCTCAGTGTGATCTTTGTTAAGATATTTAACATCTTGTTATATCAACTGCTGTATAGCAATTAGAGAGATGGACATTAAACAATCATTCGAAGATGTAAAAGATAAGTGATTGATGATCATAAGTCCTTTGTGAAATATGTGGTACAAATTCATGAACAAAATGTTCATAAAAAGCACATTTGTTTCCTTTTTATGGAATGTCTGAACAATTAGTTATGTTTCCAATATGACAGGGAGATGTATGTGAAGATTCATATCAAAAGTTTCCTAATCTTTATTTCCTAATAAAAATATCAAGCTTGTAATACATCAAATATTCAGAAACTACTACTCTGAATTTTAAATTTATTTACTTAGCCATCTGTCCATATGGCATCCATGTCCGAGTTATCAAGAACTTCAGTAGTGCTATAGTTGTTTGTTAATGCTTTGTCCTGCCAGATTTGGCCTTGTAAAGAGAAAGAACCACATTGTCTTATGCTATGTAGTTTAAGAGTTTCCAAAAGTCTCCATTTGAGTTAAACTCACATCCAATCATGGCATCTGTCCTTCTATTCTGAAATTCCCACCATGAAATTCATCATAAATGAATCTGGCACTTTCTCTGGGGAGTGCCTAGCAAAATATGGATGCTTCCGTTTGGTCCTCTGGTTGTGTCCAATTAACATTTCGACGTTAGTACCAATTAACAAAGCATCATCTTAGGCCAGATTCATAAATGGGCAGCCTTATAGGGAGGAAACTGACCTGCCCTTGAAGGTTTTGCAGGAACAGGCATAATATGTTAGATCACACAGCTCCCCCACCACTCTGAGACACTTCCTTCCTGAGCACCGTTCCTTTGCTTCATGCACCAGCTGCTCTTGCTCTCTCTCTCTCTCTCTCTCTCTCTCTCTCTCTGGATGCCTTTGGGTGCTCCATTTGCTGTCTGTGAGTCATTTTCCCCCAAGTTTTCCTGATTAATGTCTATCTCTCTTCCAAGTGCTAAATAATACTCCAGCTCAAAAATTCTTCTCTTTTGTGAGATTTGTGGTCCAAGCTCTTGCTTTCCCATCAAGTGATTGAATATGTGGTGCTCTGATGACCCAGGCAGTTGGCAAAGCAGGTAGGACTGTTGGCAAGAAGGTGAACTTGCATGGTCTTTATGAGAACAATTTGGTAAATGTCAAAACGTCAAAATATATGAACATTCATTTATGTTCAAGAAGGCTTATTACAACACCGTATGAAATAGCAAAGAAGAAAGCCACTGGAATATTCCTTAACACGGGAATTGTTGAATACATTTTGGTATATCAATGCCTTGGAACATGATACAGTCTTCATCGTACTGACTTGGAAAGACCTGCAAAATGCAGTGTTAACTCAAAAAGCCGGAAGTAGAAAAACATCCATAGTCATTTACATGCATAAACTGTGTACTATCTACACGCATACAGATACATTGTACATGAACGTACACTGTCAAAAGTCTAGAAAAGTGAACCTAACACTGTGAACCGTGGCTACTTCTAGGCAGAGTCGTGGGTAGGGGTGTGTGAATGTGGATGCCTTTTCTTTTACTCTGTACATGCCTGCATAGTTGGGATTTTTTCCAATGACTGTACATCATTTTGATAATAAAAAATAAAAACTGAACCTGTTTAGAAACTAATCTTCAGCTTACGTGCTACAAACATAACAGAAATAACACTTTTTAATAGTGATGATGAATTTAGAGAGAGCATAGGAGTTTCTAAATGTGAACTAGTCAAACAGTGTTTCTCAAATTTCAACAAAAAAAGCTTTATAACTTGAGGAAAGAAAACTGATACAATTTTCCAGACAATTCCAGCAAAGGGAAAGGTTTCTCTGAATTATCTAGGCAACAAGCGTATTTTTCCACTTCCTCAGGCTGTGGGCAGTAGGATATGTTGAAATTTAGACGTCTTTAATATAGTCATAAAGGTTCTGCATCTTATATTCCATCCTTAATAGCAACTCTTTCTGCCTAAGTAATGAGTTATCTCCAGGTGATAGAATCATTTGTCCTTTGGAATACCATTTCTGGTGTTATCGTATCTCTTAAGAAGCTTTCATTCTATAAAGCCAAAATAGACAAAATGCAATCAATCTATTAATTATTCAATGTTACCAAATGGAAACTATAATCTAGGAACAGAATAAGCGTCACAATTCCAGGAATCTTTTTGAATAAAGCAGATGGCTTTCTTCATTATAAAAGGAGGCGTGTAAGAGTTAATCTTGTTTCTTTAATGGAAGTTAAGTAATGCACCTGGTGTGTCTGTTTTCTTTAACTTTAAACAGTTACCAAAAATGTGTCAACATATTAAAGACTTTTTTAATGATTGTATTTTGATTTTCACAGTTATTTGATGCAATCATTTGTAAATTTAAAATATTCAGCTTTATAATTTTAAGTTATAGAGATTGCTTCTTTTGTTGTAAATATAAAGTCAAGTTTCTCTCCAAAAATACTTGTGTCAAAATAAGTTTCATATTCACAAACGTAACAAATACTTATCAAGTGACGTCTATGCATTGGATAATCTGCTGGTTGATGAAAGGAATGCCAATGGACAGCCAGAAAAACATGGCACTGAAAGAGAGATAGAAGATGCCCTGAAGATTCAGATATTGGCATAGTAAAGCTCCCCCCCCCCCCCAATTCTATTATATCCTTCTAGTTAATTTTACTTTTTGGTAAAATCAAAACTGCTAGTAAAAAGAGGTCTGGATAAACATTTCTGTCTCTAGAGCAGCTATTCCAGGAGTGGACTGATAGGGAAATGTGCTAATGCATTAATCTGATAGCCAGCTGAACAAGGGAAAAATCATATGCCTTACTGTGCAAGTCACCTTTTAATAATGTCTAACAATTAAGGCAAACTTCCTACTTTTCAGGTAAATTTTAAGCATTTTATAAATAGTAATTTTTATAAATGTAGAATAACTCTGTGTAGGTTTTATTGTCATCTCCTTTTTAAAAAATGAGAAAGCTGAGGCACAGAGAAGTTAAGTAATTTACTCCAAGTTACACAGATGGTAAATGGGGTTCAAACCCCGGGTAGTCTAGCTTAAGTCCAGGATCTTTCTTTTTTTTTTGTTTTCTTTGTGGAGGAAGCTTCACCCTGAGCTAACATCTGTTGCCAATCTGGCTCTATTTTGCGTATGAGCTGCCATCACAGCATGGCCACTGAGAGATGAGTGGGGTAGACTGAACCTGGGCCACCAAAGCGGGGCGCTCCAAACTTAACCACTGGGCCACCAGAGCTGGCCCATAGTCCAGGATCTTAATTCCTACACTAACTGAAAATGCTATCCCTTTCAAAAGAGAGTAAAAGTGTTTGTTATGTTTTTCTTTTCCTGCTGGTATTAGGAGAAATCACTTCATCAATCTTAACACTAAATTGTAAACCCTTAAAATCAGCACTTTAGTGCTTTTGAATTAATACTCTACAGTGATTCATGTAGTATATAAACATGGGAACATATTAGCTGACTGATTAAAAAATTAAGGTTTGATTTCTTATTTGTAACATCCGTTTCTGACTGGGAATTAATCAGCCACAGAAAACTTGGAAACTTGCATGCTTTTTGTGGAAAATTATTCTCTATTTATTATATAAAATCATTCTCACTGATATTTTAACTTGGCTCATCTAAGTGAAAAATGACTGGACGTGCGAGGGGACCATGTGCAAAACCCAGGGTTATTCACTTGAAGTCACTTCAGAATGTCTCCATCCAGAAGCAAGGCAAAGCCAGGCAGAACATTCAGATCTGTTCCTGAGATCACAGAATTTACATCTAAGAGAGCAGACCCCGGAGACTGGTCGTTTGCCTCTGTGCCTCTCCCAATGCTGCACTGTGCAAAGGTCTGCCCCTTAATTTATCTCGGCTCTCTACCATTCACCTCCAGGCCTCCATTTGTCAACACTGATGACTAATGTTAATTCCTTTCTCATTTAGGATTTTTCTAAACAAGACAAAATTTGAGAAATTTGTTATATTTGATTCAGAATTTTATAAGGCTATATTGTTTTCCTGAATTCAATATAAGCCTTCTAAACTATAATCTTCTACCAATTACTAGTATTATCCATATACAAACACCATCCTTAAAATAAGTTAGTGAGCAGGACTACCATTAGCCCTGTCTGATGCTGGCAAAAAATAAAATAGTCCAATGCATCGTCTTCTTCTAAATATCTACTGTATATCTTAGGAAAATGAGAATGAGATATTATTCTGAAATTATTTAAGGATTATGGAAGTTTTGTCAGACTTAAATCTTTTCTGAATATGTGATATTTTAGAAGATTATTTGTGGAGGTGTTTGCGTACACAACTTAAGACATCACTGCAAAAATCCAGTAAATATGACTTAAGGACACCCTGTCAAACGAGCATTATGGTTGGTTGGAGAGCTCTAGGGGATTAGTTATTTGATTTAAAAGGAAGATGTGAAATTGACACTTTCTAAGTTACGGCACGAAGGCACATCAAACTAAAACAAAGCGTTAGAGTATTCAAGAACCATATTCAAATGGTCTCCTTTTTAGATTTCTTTAAATAAAAATTTCATGACAGTAGAAAGAGCTCGGGTGAATTCAAAGATGAGGACCATTATTTGCCCTCCTATTACAGTTTCCCACCAAGGTATTTAGAAAGCCTGGTGTGTGTGTTATCTAAACACTTTGTAGTCCCAGCTCAGCGGGCATCCACCCCCTCTGTGCCAGGTTGCCCTGCCTCTCCTGTGGTTACACTGTTTTTCGACTGTCATTTTTATTGAAAAATAAAAGCTAAATTGGAGTTTCAGAATACCTTCCATTTAACTCCTTTAATAAAATGGGAAAGATAAAAGCAACCTAGTCACAAGAGAAGTGTTTTTGAAAGCTATGCCTTAGATATCAGAGATGCAGAAATAAAAGGCTGCTTCAAAAATAGAGCCCACTGGCTTAGCTCTGGCCCTCTGCAGCTCTTCTCCTGTACTAAACCTGCTTTTAGCTTTAATTTTTTATTCAAGAAGTTAAATGGGAGACATGAAATAGTTTGGATCAAATATCACAACAAATGAAAAATGGGCAGCCGATGATTCTTTTAAATGCATTATTCTTATGTACCCGGGTCAGATGGCTTCAGGAGGCAATTTTGTTCATGTCTGTTGGAAAAGAGAATGTTATTTATATTATATTTTTTTACTTAGAGAACTCTTCTTTCCGCTAATCTCGTGGAAACATTAGCATTTCCCAAAGTGTGTCCCACTTGATATGCTCGTCAACATAAAATTTCTGAGCTATCCTACATTAAAACAAACAAACGAAATTTTTTGCATTTGCTTATTTGCCCATGGAATCCTTTAAAACTTTACATTTATTAATATTCCAAGGTGCTAGTCTAGAGGTATTGTGACCCTGATGCTCAATCTTACCACTAAAATCGTTTAAAAATCTTTTCAAGAGAAGGCACCTACTTAACTGTGTTATTGTAGCTCTACTTAGAGCATTTGTGTTGATCATTGAATTAACACCTACCAGAGATTAATAACTCTTTGGATAATAGTAGTATATAAATGCTAAATTTAGTATCTAATTTGGCTGAGAGATGTTAGTATTCAAGACCGCATAAATCAAGGACGTCTAAACTTGGTGTTAAATATGTCATATGCTGATGGATATAAGAGAACATGGAAGAGGACGTAGTAGGATTTGGCAAAGGAAAAGGATTGATACAGTTCTTTAATTAGGGAGATAAATATGATTTTACTACTAAATAGATAGTCAAGATCTGTGCTGTTCAATGACCTCAATGCTCCGCTCTATTGTCCCTGCAATATTCAGCTCATAATTTAGTGATGGTCACTCAAAAGTACTCCTAGTTGTATTTTACGATCTTAATAAAAGAAAGACACAATTTGGGATTGTAATATTGTCTCTGGCTCTTTGATATCTTTAAATATATATATTTTTTTATATATTACATATATATTTTTTAGAAGAACACCCTGTTTCAGACATTTGATAGTATTCTAAGCAATTAGAGAGAAATGGGGAAATGGCAGCCATCGTGATATTGAATATATCTCCCAGGATAAGTCAGTACTGATGAGGGATGATTCGTAAAGAGACGACTACTCTTCACAACCACTCGATGCTGAGGGGTGTGCTAAAAGCATTCTAGCGGCTTTCAATCAGAGCTGTCTCATTATTGTGAGCATAGTATTATGTTAAATTAGCTTTTTATATTTAATTAAATAACACCTAGTCTACAAAGTACCTCTTATTGTCCATGCCAGCATTTTGTATGACTACCTTCAAAATAAGTTTCAAAGAACGGGCAAAGAATAAACAGAAAGCAATTACTTTTGCTTTGTGGAGAAAATGAAAAAGGAAAGAAGGTGGATAAATTTGGCAGCGTGTCTTTTGATCCTAGGAAACAATCTCCTTTTAAAAAGCATCATTATACTTAATAATTACATAATTTTCCCTAGGCTACAATGAAAAGCAAAGAAGAATGTTTCAGCAATGCTAAAATGTAACTAGCATTACCATTGTCTTATGGTCTTCCATAGAGTGTAACCAATCTGACCCAAATTGTGATCCTTACCAAATCATTTTGCCCATTGAGGCTTACTTTCTTGCTTTAATTTCCTTCGGCATGTACCCTGATCAGAGACAAAAGGATAATTTTGAAGGCACTGAATACCATATTGTTTTTCAAGTATCCATAGAAAAATTTCCTTTGTGCAATAATGTTGCTTTTGAAAATGTAGAGGAGATAAGTACATAATCATAGAAATTCTAATCTAGAGTGGCTTAATTTGATATAAAATTTTAAAGTGTGGGGTAATGTCTGCTTTTTTTTAGGGGACATTTTAGTACAGATGTCATAACACATACTAATTTTAGGATTTGCTAAAATGAAATTCATTCATTACACAGTATGAAACTTTAATGTTTAATGTGTCATAACTTGGTTAAGATGATATATTTCTAGAATCATTGACTTTTTTTTATTAGCCCTAAACTAAAGGACTCTAAATACAATGACTGTTTTTCTACCTACACGAAATATGTACTACATGTTCAAAACATGTTTTACTAATTGAACAGGCAAGTACATATTTAGTGAAAGTATATGTACATTGTTGTTATTTTGAATACATTTTCTCACTGAAAAGGCAAGAGGAAAACGTGTGAGCTAATTGTAGGTTGATGATGACAATTGGTTATGTTTTTCTCTGATCGCTGGATGTTTGGTGAGAATCAAACTCTTCAGCAAAGATCACACATATATTATAATTAGACAGTATTTACTTTTAGCCTATGTCCATGCTTAATGACACTAGACACGACTGGCGACTAAAAGTGTCACTGTAAAAATATTCTGCCAATATACTGGTGATATAAGGAGAATAGCAAATGCAAATTTTTTTGAATATTTTGTATAAATCCCAGACTTTTTTTCAGACATTGATAAGACCAATATGCATTCATCCAAGTGATGATAATTACCATTCGGTTTTTAAATTAAAGGTTTTCTTTTGAGAGCATTCTAGATTCAAACATAGTTGTAAGAAGTAGTAGAGAGATCCTACGTACTCTTTACCTCCTTTCCTCCAAAGGTAACTTCTTGAAAAACTGTAGCACGATATTGCAACCAGGATATTGGCATTGATAGTCAGGATACAGTACATGTCCATCACCTCATGAGTCCCTCATATTGCATTTTTACAGTCACATCACTTTCCTCCCAATCCTACCCCTCCTTACCCTTCTGGCTATCACTAATCTGTTCTCCACTCTATAATTTTGTGATTTCAATAATGTCACATGAATGAAATCATAGAGTATATAACCTTAAGGTACTGGCTTTTTTCACTCGTAGTTCTCTGGAAATTCATCCAGGTTGTTGCATGTATCAATGGTTCATTCGTTTTAATTGCTGAGTACTATTCCATGGAATGGCTATATCACATTATTTTAAACATTCACATGGTGAAGGACACCTGAGCTGTTCCTATTTTTTTGCCTATATGAATAAGGCTGCTATAAACATTTGTTTTCAGGTTTTTGCGTAAAAATAAATTGTTATTTCTCTGGAAAGCTCATCTGCACAGTAGGTAGCTGCATATTTCCTTTTCTTAAGTAACTGTAAATAATATTATATTTTTAATTTTAGTATCTATGTGTCAAGTGCTAGTATATTACTCAGGGAAAATTTGATGTTTCTGCTTATCTTGTATCCTGTGACTTTGCAGAACTCATCTATTAATGCTTTCTGAGTTTTCTCATTGATTCCTTGGGATTTTTTTACATAGACAATTATATCATCGGCAAGTAGGAAACTGACATATTTTCCAACCTGCATGCCTTTTCTTTTCTTTTCTTTTCTTGTGTTTGCCAACAGCCATGAATAAAAGTTTAGAGAGCAGACAATTTTGTCTTGTTTCCAATCTCAGGGGTAAAACATTCAATCTTTCACTAACAGGTATAATGTTAGTTGTAGACTTTAGTTCCTCTTTACCAAGTTGAGGAATTCCCATCTCTACTCAAATTCTTCTGAGGATTTTTAGCACGAACGAGTGTTGAATTTTGTCAAATATTTTTCTGCCTAGATTGATATGAATATGAAATTTTTCTTCTCTAGCTAGCTAATATAGTGGATGACATTAATTGATTTTGAACACTGAACCAGCCTTGCATAGCTGGAATAAACCCACTTGGTATGGTGTATAATTCCTTTTTTATATTGTTGAATTCTATTTGGTAATATTTTATTCGGAGTTTTGTACCTATATTCATAAGTGATACTGGTCTATAGTTTTCTCTTTTGTACCAGCTTTTGGTTTTGTATCAAGGTAATATGAGATTCAAGAAATTAATTGAAAAGTGTTCTCTCCTAGTTTCTGGAAGAGATTGTATAGAATTGGTGTTAATTCTTTCAAGATTTGGTAAAATGTCCAATTAACCCATCAGAGACTGGGGATTTCTTTTGAGGGAAATTCTTAAACTATAAATTCAATTTGCTTAAGAGTTATGCTTGTTGAGATTTTCTGTTTCCACTTGAATCTGTGTTGTATTTTGTATTTTTAGAGGAATTGGTCCAAGCTATCTAAATTGTCAAGTTTATATGTGTAGAATTGTTTCTAGTATTCCTTTAGTACTGCTTTCATGTCTGCAGAGTCGGTAATGATATTCCCTCTTACGTTCCAGATACTGGTAATTTCTGTCTTTTCTTCTTTATCAGTCTTGCTAGAGATTTGACAATTTTGTTAATCTCATCAAAGAACTATTTGTTTCATTGATTTTCTCTATTGTGTTACTGTTTTCCATTTCATGGATTTGTGTTCTTCTCTTTCTAATATTCTTCCGTTTGCTTGCTTTGTGTTCATTTTGTTCCTATGTTTCTAGGTTTTGAAGTGGAAATTTAGATTATAAGCTTTTCTAATATATGCAAGCCATGCTATAGTAGGCATCCCACATATAAAGTAGAGGAAGATGGGCACAGATGTCAGCTCAGGGCCAGTCTTCCTCAGCAAAAAGAGGAGGATTGGTAGTAGTTAGCTCAGGGCTAATCTTCCTCCAAAAAAAAAAAGAACAATAAATTTGTTGAGTTTGCTTTATGGCCTAGTGTATGGATTATTTTGGTATATGTCCCATGAACACTATTAAAGAATGTGAATTCTGCTGTTTTGGGGAGCAGCAATTAGATACTGTTGCTTGATGCTGTTGAATTTTTCTCTTGCTGATTTTCTCTTTAGTTGTTCTACCAATTGTTGAGAGAGGAGTGTTGAGAGAGGGGTTAGAAACTGTTCTAAACAGTTTCTCAAGGTATTTTATCATATATTCATAATCTATCCTGGTTTACTGGTGGTGTAATTTTATCAGTTCATATGAAATGTAGAATTCTTTCCTCCGTTTACATCCCTTTACCTTCTCGCATTATAATTGTCTTAAATTGTATCTATCATGCAGTATAATAATTTTTGCTCCAACTATCCAACATAATTTAGAAAACTCTGGAGAAGAAGGAAAGTCTATTATATATACTCATCTTTTTGTTTATTATGCTCTTTCTTCCTTTATGTTGTTCCCAGATTTCTTTCTTCATCAATCTTTTCTGCTTATAGACTTCCTTTATCCATTCATTTAGTGTATATCTGCAGCAAAAAATTCTTTTAGGTTTCCTCCTTGTAGATATTGCCTTCATTTCTGAAGAATATTATCACTGGATCTAAGATTCTGAGTTAACAGTTTTCTTTCAGCATTTTTTCTTTCATTACAAAATGCTATGCCCCTGGGGTCAGCTCCATGACATACTGGTTAAGTTTGGTGTGCTCTGCTTTGGTGGCCAGGTTTGCAGGTTCTGATCCTGGGCACAGACCTACACCACTCATCAGTCATGCTGTGGCAGTGACCCACATACAAAATAGAGGAAGATTGGCAACAGGGGTTAGCTTAGGGCCACTAATTCTCAGCAAAAAAAAAAAAAGAAAGAAAGAAAAAGAATGCTGTGCCACTTCCTTTAAGCTTATATAGTTTGTAATAAGAAATCTGCTGTTATTCAAAATGTTTTACTTCTCTGGGTCAGGTACCATTCCTCTTTTGATGTTTTCTTTGGATTTAGCTTTAGAAGTTTTACTACTGTGTGTCTTGTTTTGTATTTCTTTGGTCTTATTCTGTTTGCAATTAGCTCAGCTTCTGGAATATGTGTTTCTCTTTTACCAAATTTAGCAACTTTCTCCAGCAATTACCTCTTCGAATACTTTTTGAGCCCTGCCCTCTTTCTCTTCTCCTTCTGGGACTCTGATGACACAAATGTTAAGTGTCATAGTCTCACAGATCCCTGAGGCTCTGGTCATTTTTTTTCAGTATATTTTCTCTGCTTTTCAGATTGGGTAATTTTTATTGTTCTTCTAGTTCTTAGATTCTTTCCTCTGTGTTCTTCATTCTGCTTTTGAACCAATCCTTTGAAATTTTAATTTCAATTATTGTGTTTTTCAGTTTTAAAATTTCCATTTTCTTCTTTATATCTTCTATCTTCCTATTTTTTGCTGAAACTTTCTATTTATTAATTTGTTTCAAGCATATTTGTAATTGATGGATTTTTATGATGGCTACTTTTAAATTTTTGTTAGATAATTCTACCATCTCTGTCATTTTCGTGTTGGTATCTCTCTATTGTCTTTATTTTCATTTAGTTTGAGACCTTCCTAGTTCTTGGCCTGACAAATGATTTTTTTTTTTGAAACTTGAACATGTAGGCCTTACATAATAAGATTCTGGATCTTACTTAAACCTGTTTTACATGGATTCCTCTGACACTTTTCTAACAAGGGAAGAAGACAGCACACATCCCCATCGCTAAGTGATAGTAGATATGGTACAGGTTCCCTTCACGGCCTCCTTTGACCCTCCAATGGAGTCAACATTACTTCAGGGGATTTGTACTCCCAACTAGACCTCCACTGGTACCTCTTCAGTGGGAAAAAGTAGGAGAGCTTTGTTCGTGTTCCCCACTCGGCCTCCACTAACCCCACAGCGATGGAGGTGTGACCTCATTACCACTGGACAGTGGTGAAATTTCTGACTCTCCCTTAGTCCTCCTCTGATATCACCTCAGTGAGGAGGAGGAAGTATGCCTTGTTACTGGCAGGTGATGATGGAAATCCAGGCTCCCCATGTGGTCATTACACCACAGAGGTAGAGGGCTCATTACCACCTCGCGGGGATGATCCCTGGCTCCCTACCTAGTCTTTGCTGACACCACTGTAGCAGGTGGGTTGGAGCATCTCTTTCCATTCTGACAAGGATGGAAGTCTAGGATCAATTCTCAACCTTTTCTGGCAGGACCAGGGTTGGGGCCTTAGTTTTTCCTATGGTGTTTGGCTGGAATAGAGTGGTTACTGTCTAAAAAATACTTCTGTCCCACTAGACTACTCCTTTCCTGGTATCTGGCCAGAGAGAGCAGCCTTTGGGTGGACTCTTTTTGATTTGTTTTTGTTGGTATTTTCAGTTTGCCATCTTTTTCAGCTCAAAGTTTGCCCAGGAAACTCATTATGCTGTCATTGTTTGGGTACCAAGGTCACTGCTTAGTCTGCCTTCTTCTTTCTACCTTCCAGAGTCTATGTTTTCTTTTTAAATATATAATTTCCAGAGCTTTTAATTGTACTTAGCAGAAAGAAAAGGGAAAGATATATTTACTCCATCATTCCAAACTTAGTTACCATTTGATTTTTCTGGACCTGTCTATGAATGTGTAATGTTTCTTTTTCTGAGAAACTTTAACTCATTATTCTGAGAGGACATGGTAGAAGTCTGTTAGGCATACACTGCATAATATTCCTGATTATCAGTGTTTAAGGCTTCTACACCACTCAAAGCACTACAGCAACGCTTGGTAACTGAAATTGTACACAGTACATCTATGGGCATTGCTTAAAGTGACCCAAAAAGTTTCTTCAGGCAACTCTCTTTCAGTTCATCCAGAACAGCACAGCATTTATCTGTTTTCCATTCTGGGCTTAGATATAAAATTTTATTTGAATAAAAAATTCTGTTGATTAGAAAAAAAATTTGAAAATATCTTAAATTCCAACTTTTCTCAACTGGAGCTTTACAAAAGAATTCAATCCTACTGTAGGTGATTTGAGCAACTATTTTCTCAGCTCTCTCCTGAGTGGTACATAGCTAGTAACATTCTAGACACATAGGATAGAGCTTCATGCATTACATACAATGAATATCTTAGGGCATGGGGTATTAATTCTATTGTGAAACAGGTAAGAAAGATTGCAACTAGCACATATTGTCAAGAGTTTCCTCAAGATATATTACAAATAACTAAGAGCTTAAAACAAGAGCCTGAGCTGTTTCAGATATGAAAAGATAATTATACCAATCAACTTGAAAGAAATAAATTTATTTTTATTCTAAAAAGGGAAACAGAAGCAGCTTTTGAGCATCTAATCAAATTACACCGTACCAATTACAAAGGCAAAGTGACTGTATTCATTGTGCCAAATATTTACGGAAACGTTAAATACAAAGAGTGAAGATAATATCAGGTTTGTGAATGTCATGCTAAATTCATGAAAATCTTATTGACCAGTACCTGTAGAATGTATTATAGGAATAGAAATTTATCATCTAGCAAAGCTTGAAAACTTTAATAGTCAAACTCATAAAATATTCATTTTTATTCCTGTTCATGGATAGAAAAGATACTTTTCGTTCTTCATCTTGATTTTAGTTCATCCCAAATGAGCCACTATAGCTATGCCATTCAAGTGCAACCCCAGTGGGGGCAAAATGGTGTTTCCAATGTGCTATCGTACAAGTTGGTGCTCTATCTATTGTGACTTAGAATAGAGCAAATGCACCCCTCTATATTCTCCTAGGAAGTTTGATGACACATGAAGGCAACTAGAAGGGCCTATGGATTATAGTAAAATAAGCCACTCAGAACAGACTTCCCCTGTCTGAAACCATAGCTTTTCCTCAGCTCTTATCATCAAGAAACATACAGATGAACACAGAGATGGAAAGAAGCAAAACATATTAAGTGCAGTAAAAATGTCTGCTTCAGTGAACTTGTCAACATTGCGTGAATGACGAAACCCAGATATTCACCCAGAGGGCTCCCTTGCACCATTAAATGTTCTGGGGACTGGTCAGTCTCTGAATTTCAATACTGACAGCAACATTTTAACTGCATTTTCTACAGATCAACAGTGGTGCAGTCAGATTCTTAGTAGTTAAGAGCTGCAAAGATGAATATGTCAGAGTAGCAGAATATTTGACAATATCATCAAGAACTTTTAATTTTAAGTGCTTAAAGAGTTACTTTTTATTGGAGGACAAAGAACTACTTTACTTTTGTTTGTGAAAAGATTTTTTAAAAATCATCAAGAACCAGCTAAGACGAAGGCTACAAGAAATCATGAAAATCAATCAAACATTATAGTTTTCATTGTAATCAGATTGATCTAGAAAGACAAAAGAATTCTCTTCCCAGGAACGAATCATAAGAAAGTTTGTGTATGAAACCTAGATTATTAAAGACCAGTTGACACTAAACGTTCTTCCTTATGGCTCAGCATGATCTCAAAGACATACAACTACAGCAAAAACAAAACCAAAACCAGAACAAAACCTGATTCTTTTGAGGGGCCCGATAACAGAAAGAAAGAGGTCTGGTCGTCTACATATCCTAGAAGACCATAGAGAACAGAAACAAGATAATTGATTTCCCTATAAAATACTAAAAAATGGGCATGGGATAAGTAGGTTATAATCCAAAGTATACTGCTTCTCTCTTTAGGGGTCCTTTTTGTGTTTGTTCTTAATTAAATACCTGCATGATGACAATGAATGAAGTGTGTTGTGGTCAAATGTAAAGGTTTATGTTGAATGAAGCTGTGGATTGGAACCAGTTCATCTTCTACCTGTTTACGGAAGCCCTAAATAGCACCAGCACCCATTTTTCTCAGGTCCAAGTCTACCCTAGTTATCCACTTTCTGCAAAGATCCATATTCTTTGGATTCATAGTCTTGGGATTGGCAGAGAGTTATGAACATATTTAAATAGAATTTATATTATTTATTTCAGTTGTGTTCTAATCTGTAAGAATACCTACATATTTAAAATAAACTTTCTATAGCTTTGAACTTTATAGTTTTACAGTATGAGTAAAGCCATAGAAATAATAAGGATTTATGTTCTTTGCTGAGTTCTTCATCTTCACTATTCCCTCTCACCCTTAAGTGGTGGTGAAAAAGGAAAAACAGATTTAGTGTCCTATTTCTATTATGGACGAAATACTTCAACTTTTTGAGAATTACCTCTTTGAAAGAGACATCTATTTGTATTCATGACAAGGTTATAGTCATTTGTAATTCTACTAGTAATTTAAGTAATAGTTTATAGGAAACTACGGAATATATACAGCAATAGCACAAGAAGCACAGTCAACAATATAACATCAATTCTAGTATCTATGTGAAATTGACCTAGACTCCTCCAAAAGATGATAGGGAGGGGGACTGGAGGAAATAAATTCTGAGGCTATTTTTTTCTTATACTATTAATTATTATTCTATTTTTTAGATAAAAAAATTTTTTTTAAAACCACAAGCCTAATGATACAACTGCTATGTCTAATGAGTCATCAAGATTTATAGAGAGAACGTCTTACTAATATTACTGGCAAATAATTGAAAATATATTAAATACATATAAACTGGAATCTAGCCTGTAGTCTATTGGGCAAACAAACATTCCTCAAAGGCATGTAGGGATCCTACACTCAGAGTGAGAAATTTTCCTTCTTGGAGTCTACTAAAGGAAAATAGAGTTAGAAAATAAAATTAAGTAATTGTGCTGTGTTTAGGCTATGGGGAAGAAATAAATAAAAAGCTAATTGGACAGAAGAGTAGCAAGACATCAGGGAAACCAGATTTTCTTGTTGCTTGGGGTGTTTTGTTTCAATAAATTAGAAAGGTGTAAATTACACTCCAAATTGAAATTCAATCTACTACCATAAGTAGAAAAAAGCAAGTTCTACGTATCCACATTTGCATTTTTATTCATGAGACCTTTAGATCTATGACAAAGGGACCACCTGATGTCAGAGCTCTTTCAAAAAATCAGTTCAAAAGCACATAGGTTCCACAAAATGAGAGTGTGACAGAGATGGAGTCTTGATGATGTCTTTTTAAAATGCTATTTAAAAGAATGTTGAAAAAGGTGAGAATTGTCCAAGGATTTAGAAAAGAATTAAGGAGGCATCTAGAATTGATTACAGACCAGTTGCTAAATAGTAGATAACTTGTAGATTAGACAGAAATGGAAAAAATTAGGAAATACTGGAGCATAATTATATCAGTAGTGATACTATGCTATACTCCAAACAAAAATTTTTTATGTTTTTATGATGATACCAAGAACTCTCCAAAATCTGAAACCGTTCCCACACTTAAAATCAAAAGTGTGGTCTAAATGACTAATATCACTTTTAGCTTTAATATTCTCTGATTTCAATATGTACATGAAGTGAAGTTTAATAAAAGAACCAGTAGTTCTCATTCAAGGCCTAGGGTGAATTTGTGGAATAAGCTTGGTATCTTCATTCAACAACTTATTAGATTTTCATTTTCATTCGAGTCCTATAATTTGGTGAATGGTTGTAAAAAATAAAAAACTTTTAAAACATTTCATGAGGATATGTTCAAAATAATTTTAATTTTCTATAATTATGTGGATTGAAATACTAAGATATGGTTTTACGTCACTTGACTGAAAAACATTGGAGAGAAGGCTATTGCCAAGTGTTGGTGTGGGTGTGAAGAATGTGGGGAATGAGAACCTGTCATGTGCTGCTGATTGGAGCATAGACTAGTAAGGTCAGCCTGGGGAGCACATTGGACCGATAAGGCAACTTAAGCATTACCCTACCCCATGAGGAATGGAGTAACTCCACTTAGGGTATTCATAACCCAAAGAAATGTGATGCGAGCCCAGATTGTGTACAAAACGTTCATGAAAATGTCATTTGTACTGGCAGAAATTGGAAAGACTCTTTGTGTCCACCAGTATGAGAATAGGTAAAATGGCATGAATTCACACTGTTGACTAAGGCAATCGAGACTATATACAACAGATCTTAAAAAATATTGTATTGTGAAAAATGTAAAACACAGATTGTCACATTACATGAAACCATTTAGACAAATGAAAAATACATGCAAAGAAAACAACAGGAAACCATGTTATTAGAATACAAACACAAACATACACATTCAACACAATTAAATGGTTTTCTTTGTGACAGGAGGAGAAGGAGATTGAGGCATGGGGATAAAAGAGAATAAACAAACATCAATAAAATAAATAAATAGCCAAATAAATAAAAAATAAAATGGGACAACAATGATAACTGTGCCTTCATCTGAAGAATACAATCAATGAACGCTCTATATTTGGGGTCTAGAAATAAAAATTTAAAACCCTAATAAATGTGTTATTTGAAATGAAATGAATAGCAAAAATTTACATCTGAAACTGAAAACAAAACACAAAGAACCCCTCAAGGAGATTTGCATACACTAATCAGTATATGCTCACTATGTGCCAGATACAGACTATTTACTTTTAATGTATCATCTCTTTTAATCCTCACAGTAACTCCATAAAATAGGTGTTCTTTTCCTCAGTTTACATTTAGGGTAGCTGATCCTTAAGAAGCTCATGATTGCCCCAAGTCACAGAGTTTTTTTGTGGTAGAAACAAGATTCCAACCCAGATATCTTGACACTGAAGCTCATCTGTGTAACCTCTATAAAACGTGTAGCAAAGTTTCCAAAAAGACTAGTCCACATTTGTTATGTCCTCTCCCTATTCCTTCGTCCCATTTGTTTAATCACTTTTCATCCCCACCACTCCCAGATAAGTGCTGTCACGAATGTTCCATGTGACCTCATCATTGCCAAATCCACTAATGCCTCTACGGGACTGGACAATGCTGATCACGCACTTGACACTCTTGCCTCCGATTACACACACCCGCACCTCGTCTGGTTCTCTTCATCCCTTCCTACCACTGTCTCCTTTGACCAGCTTTGCCCAGTCCTTTCTAAACCTTGGTATTCCTCAGGGTTTTAATCTTGGTGACTTTAGTGACTGGTAGTCTCTCCACGTGTTCGCTTGTGATAATCTCAGACAATCATGGCTTATAAATTGATAAATTCTAAATCCATTCACTTCACCAAAATATAGAAATCAGATTTAATTTGTTTCCTTTTTACTCTACTTTCCATAATTAATCAATGGATGAATCTTGAAGATTTTAGCTTTTAAATGATTTTCCAATCCATACTCTGTTTTTAAACCCTATTAACCCTGCCTGGGTTCAGACCTCGTTATTTCTTGGCTATACTGTCACAGTAGCCACCTGATTGATCTCCTTTTCTCTAATTTTGTTCTTCGTATCCTGAAGTCGTACTAATCAAGCTGGCCTACTGATTTAAAGCTCCTCTTTCAAATTCTTCAATCACTTTTCATTCTCTACAGGGTTATCTTAATTTCCGTGGCAGAACTTACAAACTCTTCTATGACCTGGTTCTTAAACTGCTCCTGTGCACCCCATTTCATTATCTAGGGATACTGAACTAATAATTCCTTGTACTAAGCTGGTTAGTATGTCTATTCTTTATAATATTCTCTGTCCAGAATACCTTTTCCATCTTTCTTTCCCTGTATTGTAGTTTTTCACTTTCAAAGACCCAGCTGAGGCACTATCTTCTCCATAACGCCCTGCATTAATGCCTCGGCTGCCCTACCATATCATCTGGGCCATGCTTCCATCAGGAAACTTCTGTTTTATCTTGAAAATATTTACTTATGTATCTGTCTACTTCAACGTACACATGTTGAGAGGAGAAATCCTCAGTGCCTAGCATGGTGCCAATGCTTAGCAGGTTTTCACACAAATCTGACGAAATGAGTTCGCCTATAATTGCTATACATTAGTGTTAATGTCATTTAGAATAGCTCACTTCTCAGGTTCTGTCCTATTTGAATACAGATTTCTGTGCTTGGTTTTTCTCTTTTTGGCATATAGGGAAGAGAAAAAATGGTGACTGATAAAGTTACATAGTCATTGTTGAATAACAAGTAAAGAAATCCTTTGAGGAGTGTGTTTTTGAATATGTATGTTCAACATGATTTGCCATCTTTATCAACCATCATCACCAGGAAATGGAAAAAGACCTATAATTATTTTTGGTTTTCTGAAGTGAAACCACACAAATGTAGACATGATAATCAGCTGAATTTCAGTGAAAGGATGTTGGTGGCAGTTGTGTTTTCAGTTATAAAATCTGAGTTTACTGGGAATCTCAAAAGTGTGCTTAAGAGTGTTCCTCATTTCTATCATCCCTTTGATATGACATTTGCACAAACCACCACCACATGCAGGAACATTTATCAACAACGATTACATTTTATTTGTATCTAGTATTTGATAATAGATAGAATGGACATTTGTGTTATCTATCGTTTTATAATAGATACAATAGATATTTGTACTATCTATTATTTTATAGCAGATTTAATAGATACAAATAGACACAGCTCATATAACTTCTCTTCTGGTTCTGTTTGAGGTCAATGCAAATAATATCTAGTAATACTTTTATTATCGTACTACTATAGTAGAAATGCATATTCTATATAAAATCATTTTCCCTTAAAAGAGATCAGCATTCTACTGAAACTTCTTTAACTATATTAACTTTAAAGATGATTTAAAGTGTTTTTTTAGCATAAGTCTTCAATTCAAAGATACTGGGTTTTTTTCTGCAAACAGTCTCTAAAATAAAATGTTTGCACTTTGTTTAGGATTATGTTAAACATCTTTGGAAAGGTAGTATGGAAAGCAGAAGATAGATAAAATCAACAGGAGTTTAAAAAATCCATAATTATACCGGAAAATGTCAGCACATCTTTCCCAAAAGTTGATAGAAAAGTGAACCGAAAAAGATTAAGCATATAAATGACTTGAAAAACTCTAGCAGCCAACGCTATCGATTCAATATTCATAGAATTTTATGCAAAATACATATTCTTTGTTTAGGTGCATATGGAGCATTCACAAAGATAGACCATATGCTAGCTCATAAAATGGGTCTCAATCAACATTTAAAAATTTAAATTGTATGAAGTATATTGTCTAATCACTGCAGAATTGAATTAGAAATCAATAATGAAATTGTGTCTGAAAAATCCGTATTTGAAAATTAAACTACATACTTCTACATAAGTCATCATTAAAAGAAGAAATCATTACAGAAATTTAGAAAATATTTTGAACTGAGTCATAACAACTCATCTTATCAAAAACTGTGAGATGTTGATCAAGCAGTGTTGAGAGGGAGCTAGATAACCTTATATGCTTATATTACAAAATAAAAAAGAGATGAAGTCAATGATGTTCATCTGTTGAATAAATAAGAAAAAAAGAGAGTAAAATAAAACAAGTAGAAGAAAGGAATTAGTAAAGATTAAAATAAGAAGTCACTTAGTAGAAAATCGGCAAATAAGAGGCAAGAGAAACCAAAAGCTAGTTCTTTGAAAAAGAAACTTTAATAATTTAGATTTTAGCAAGACTGATTAGCAAAAAGAAAGAAAGAAAGAGAGAAAAATATGCAAATTGCCAATAATAAAAGACTGGATTCCTTACAGATTGTTTGGACATTAAAAGGAAAATCTTTAAAACTATGAAAAACTTTATACCAACACTTTCTACAACTTAGATGAAATAGACAAACACTTTGAAAGACAGAAATTATCAGTACTGACTCAAAAAAGAATAGAAAAGCTGAATAACCATAAAAATATTAAAGAAACTGAATGCGTAATTCAAAAGCTGTACAAATAATATCCATGCCCAAATGGCTTCACGGCAAAATTCTGTCAAACATTTAAGAAAGAAATACTATTCCTACATATCTCCTTTCAAAAATAGAGAAGGAAGGAACACCTTACAACTCAATTTTGGATGCCACCATTATTCTGATACCAAAACCAGACCAAAAAAGATTATAAGAAAACTACAAAACAATATCTGTCACGCACATAAACAATAAAAGCCTTTAACAATATTATAACAAGTAAACTTAATGATATATAAAACATACTACCTCATGACCAGGTAAATTAATCCTAGAAATGAAAGTTTAAGACTCAAACATTAATGATGCATTTCAACAGAATAGAAAAAAAGGAAAAAACCTATAATCATTTCAAGAGATATAGAAAAAGAATTTGACAAAATTCAATGCCTATTCAGGATAAAAACTGTCAGTAAGCAAGAATAGAAAGAAACTCAGTTTCATAAAGGGCATGCTAATTGGCAAGACTGTGATTTTCCCCTAGGACCCCAAATTAGGCAAAGAAGTCTCCCTCACTACTTCTATTCAGCATTGTACCGAAAGATCTAAGCGCAATAATGAAAAAAGAGCAAAAGAAAGAAAGACTTTCTTTCAGATTGGAATGGAAGAAGTAAAATTGATCTAATTTAAAAATGACATGATCATCTAGATAGAAAAACCTGGAGGATTAACAAAAAAGCTACTAGAAATAATAAATGAGTTTAGTAAGGTTACAAGATAAAAGATCAATATAAAAAGTCAACTTTCTCTATACTAACAACAAACAAATGGAAAATAAAATTTAAAAATGCCACTTACAAAAGCATAAAAAAAGCATGATATATTTAGAAGTAAATTCCATAAAATATGTACAGGACCTCAATACTACAAATGTCTGAAACTAAGGAAGACGTAAACAAATGAAGAGATAGACCACGTTATGGATTGAAGGACACGTTATTGTCAAGATGTTCATTTCTCCCCAAGTAGATGTAAAGAATCAAAGCAATTCCTTTAAATCCTAGCACATGTGTCTGTACCAAAGGATAAGTTAATTCTAAAATTTATATTGAGAAACAAAGAAGAATAGCCAAAATAATTTAAACAAAAGAATGTAATTGGAGAATTTCTCACACATTATTTCAAGACTTGCTATAAAGCTACACTAATCAAGGGAGTGAATAAGGTTAAATGGCACAGAATAGTGTGCCTGGATATAGAACCACACATGTATAGTCAATTGATTTTTCATAAAGGTGCTAAGGTCATTTAATGGAGAAAGAATAATCTTTTCAAAGATCAATTAAATAATTGGGTATCCACATGGAAATGAAACAACCTCAAAAATACCACACACCATTCACAAAAATTAACTTAAAATGTATTGTAGACATAAAAGTGAAACCAAATCTATAAAATTTCCAGAAGAAAATATAGAGGAATATCTGCATAAACTTGGTCTAGGAAAAAGTTTCATAGAGAGGACACATAGATCATTAATTATAAGTAAAAAAAGACAAATTGGACTTTATAAAATTTCAAATCTTCTGCACTACACCGGAGAGTGCTGTGTAAGTGAAAACACAAGCCACATAGTGAGATAAATATTTACAATACATAAATGTGACAAAGGATTTGCCTCTAGAATATATAAAGAACTTTAGAAATCAAAAATAAGATGGAGAACCCAATGAAAATGTGGACAAAAAGATTTGAACAGACATGTCACAAAACAACATAGATAAAGAGTTAATAAGCACAGGGAGAGATGTACAACATCATTGCAAGGAAATACAAAAATCACAATCAGATACCACCAGACACCTATAAGACTGACAATAACACATGTTCATTAGGATATAGAGCAACTGGAACTCGTGTATAGTGTTGATGGGAACGCAATATTGGTATAGCCACTTTGAAAAACTGTTTAGCCATTTCTTACAAAGTCAAATGTATACTTACCATGTGATCTAGCAATTCCATTCCTACATAGCCAAGCAAATAAAAACATATCTCCTCAAAAACTTGTATGAAAATCTTCAGAGCAGTTTTATTCATAAGAGTCCTGAACTGGAAAACAATTCAAATATCCATCAACAGATGAATGGACACACAAGTTGTGGTATATTCATACAATGGAACACTAGTCCTCTGATATACATAACAATGTGATGCATTCCAAGAACATTATGCTAAATGAATGAAGTCAGATACACAGGAGTCCCCTCTGTGGTATCACGTTTATATGAAATTCTAGAATGGGAAAAGCTAATCGGTGAAAGAAAGCAGATCGTCCTTGGATTTGGGGATATCTTAGTCCATTTGGCCTGCTATGACAAAAATACCATAGACTAGGTGGCTTATAAACAACAGAAATTTATTTCCCACAGTCCTGGAGACTGGGAAGTCCAAGAAGGAGTCAACAGCATCATCTGGTGAGGGTCTGCTTCCTGGTTCGTAGGCCACCGTCTTCTTGCTGGGTCCTCACACAGTGGAAGGGGCCAGGGAGCTCTCTTGGGTTTCTTTTATTAAGGCACAAATCTCGTTAATGACGGCTCCACCCTCGTGACCTAATCACCACTCAAAGGCCCGACTCCCAATGCCATCATATTGGAGATTAGGTTTCAACATATGAATTTGGGGGGACACAAACACTCAGTTGATAGCATGGGGAATTGATGGAAGGGGTATGAGGGAATTTCGGGGAGTATTGAAAATATTTAGTATCTTGATTAAGTGGGTAATTATTTGGTATATATATTTGCCAAAACTGGGCAAACCGCCACTTAACATGAGTGTAATATAGTTTACGTAAATTATACCTTGATAGAGTTGACTTTCAAAGTTGTAAAAACTGTTTAGTATAATATGGTAACGTAATAATTACAACAGTCTGACAATCAGGAATAATTCTGAGGAAGTTAAATAGAGGCTATTTAATAAATGTAAGTCAGTCACAAACACTTTTTTGAGAATTTAAGTGAAATATATTTGAACTCTAATTTTAAAAGTATTTAATTAAAAGGCAGAAATAGAACTAATATTTACTGATTATACATTATCTAGTAAATTCTTTTCATATTTTGTCCCATCAATCTTTGTCTCATTTTACACATGAAAAATCTGAGACTCAGAGATGTTAAGAAAATTGACCAAATCTCCATCTTCTAAAGTGAGAAAATAAAGCCAAGGCTGTCTGATTCCAAAAATTGATTCTTTCTGTAACTCCATGCTGAATTCCTTTATGAAGACCTAGAATATTCATGAATATTCTCTCTACTATGAAGTAATAGTTTGGGCTCCCAGGATTTCCACATGGCACTTGGGCAGTAGCCACAGTTTTAGAAATATTTAACATAAACTTTTCTCCACTTTTCTTTGGAGCCTTTTTTCTTTGGAGCCTTTTTTCTGTTTGCCCAGAATTTCTGAACTATCCTAAATTTCAATGTTAACCCTTACTATTTTGGATCAAAGAGATAATGGTTGGGATAAATGAGTGAAAAGTCCAAATTATAAGATATTCCTGAAGAAATATAGCTTCATCACTTTTAGGTAGAGAGTGTAATTTGAACCGTCCTCATTAGGGCCACCTAATTCAAGCTCTATGGTGGAACAGACTAGAATGATTTCCAATTAACATACCAAAGAGCTCCCCAAAAACTTGTTGACTGAAGCTTGTATGGTAGGTTCCTTTCATGTGAAACACACTAAAATGTTTTATTTAGTTTCTATCTGTAACTTATAAATATTTTCATCTTATACTTGATTCTTTTAGAAATCCTTTTTTTTTTGGAGAATGAAAAGAATAAACTAAAAAATAAATAAGCCTCTGTTAAAACTGCTTAGCAAATGTCAAATTAGGAAACACAGAAATAGTCTTAGCTGCAGCAAAAGTTTATTTTTTTTTTTAATCAGAAGTAGTTATTAAAATGCCTAAAATCTAGAGTGATGCCAAAAGGCAGGTATAAAAGTTAGCCCCTTGGAGTTGAAACAGAATTCATATGTATGACAGGTTCCAAGGATTCCTCTTGCAAGAGAAATATTTGCAGTAGGGGACAGAGGAAAGCCTTTTTTACATTAATTTCTTGAGCTGCTCGTAGCCAGAGCCATCCCCTCTGCTGTTCCCTGTCACTTTTGGAGGTCTTTGAGCGAAGACCAAGCTGCACGCCCGTCCCAATAGTGGTGTTTTCTCTTCAAAGGACCGTTGCTACAGCCTCTCAGTTCTGTGCAGGAATTGAAAAGCCTTTGAAATCGGTGCAGCCTCACCGCACAGCTAGTAATAAGCATTAGAGAAAAACATGCAGCTCATTTGTTTAAAAGTTCATTCGCTTCCGTGTGATTTGGACCGATGTGAGGTAGGTTTTGCTTAGCGCTGCTCAGCCCCATGGCAAAGTAGAGCTAGGCCTCCTTTCAAAGAGCCCCTCAGTGCCTGCCCATTGCTGAGCTTCTGCAACAATGGGGCTTTGAAAGGGGAAAAAAAAAAAGGAAAAAAAGAGAAAAAGAGAAAGAGATGACACCAGTGGGAGAGGCTGACAGCTCAGTCCAGACTCAAACAGTCCTTCTAGTGTCCAGGACAGAGGTGTACATCTGAAGGTAGGCTGAGGTCTGGGTTCAGAACAGCCCAAAGAATTAATTTAAAAGAATTTCCCCGCCCATTCCCTGTAAAGCCAGCAGCAGCAGCTCTGCTAAAATACTTCCCAGATCACAGGGCACTTAGCCATGTAGATTCTGCTGTATTCCCAGAGAATACCCTTTCTGGGAAATAAATCTTAGGAACAGTGGATTCTGGGGTTCTTTTCCACCAGGCACAGATAACAAATAAAAAACCATTGATGTTTTCCTTGAATAGAGGATCGGAACAATCAACACGTTGCTAGAGACAGTTTCTTTCCTCCAGAAACAATGCTCTTTGCAAAGAGACGGGTGTTCATTAGTCATGATGCATGCAAAGTAACAGTCATTTTGAGGTGTGGAGCACTCGTTGCAATCAAGATATGTTTTTGCTAACCTACACAGACATATTGACAGTGTTGAGGTATGATGCTAATTCCACAAGCAAATGGATCTGTTGTTATGGTCTCTCTGAATGCTTAGAAATAGCTTTTATATTTAAAACCCTATTTTGAGAGCTGTCAGGTTACAGATAATACAAATCCAGTGGTTGAAGTGTGCCAGAGATTTTTGAAATAAATCTGAACAGGTACAAATGATAAATATAATGTCTATAATGTGGGTTTGATGTGTTTGAAAGTACATTTCTAGGTCATCTTTTTAAACCACACTAATTTGTGTGCACAATTAACAACCGTACAATTTAGCTACTGGTAAGCTAAAATAAAGCTTCAAAGAAATGAGAAGGCTAATTAGAAATGGTGCTATGGAAAGACAATAATTTAATTAGAACTGAAATTGCCACATGCCTATAATTAGGCCGATAATTTGGGTATAGCTAAGTCCTGTGAAAATTTAGTCATTCACTGAAATGCTTGATAAGTGGGTAGAATTTGCACATGTCTTGAAGAGTCAATAAAACAGAATAATGCTCTACAGGATGAGAAGGCTGTGAGTGTAGTGCAGAAGGAGAGCAGGCTTGGAGGTATACAAATTTGATTTCGAATCCTGTCCTAATTGCCTACTAGCTAAATAACCTTGGGCAATAATTAACCAATGGCAGGATGGATTTCTCAGAAAACAGACTAGAAGAGAGTCTAGCGATCAGGATATTTATGAAGGTGTACCCTTGGAAGCGGCTCTTGTTGAAAAGGGAGAAAGGAGGCCAGAGTGGGCAGAAGGAAGAGGTTGAGTTGAGATGTCTGCCTGGCTAAAGCCCCAGAGGAACACACAGGAAGCTCCGGAGCTCAAGGATTCTTCAGTGATGGCCAGTTCTGGATATTCCAGCATCAATCAGTCGTTGGATCAGCACCACTGAGAGAAGGGATCCAGCCTTGGATGAGCAGCTCTCTGCAGCTGAAAGTGTCTTTGAGGGGCTCTGAGCTGAAAGCCGTCTGCTGACAGCCCTGCCAAGAGCAGGGGGTCTGGGCAGTGCACGGCAATGTGCACCAGAATAACATTTCTAAGCCACAATTAGTTCCCTGTGCACTGGCGATTACACCTACAACTCACAGGTTTATCCTGTTGGGTGGTGCCTAATAAATGGCTGCATTTACTATAGATTTCAAATGGACATCATTTTTGAATTAGCAGACAAGGAAATCATCCTACAATTGATTACATAAAACAGCATTAAAGTAAAATTTTACTTACTAAAAATCACGTTGAAAATATACCATGTGTCTATTAAGTGATGACTACTAATCCCTTTTTTGTTTATAAACATCACAAACAGAACTAAGCAGTAAATGAATAGCATCTCAGAACATTTAAAGAGATTAGTTTTGCTCTCCTATTAATAGGAAAAGTGCAGCTAATTCCCAGCTCTCAGCAGTTCATATATGCAGGTTGGCACTTAATCTGTAGTAATATTGTTTGATATCTTTAATGTAGCTTTTTTGATGCTGTTAAATATTACAGCATAGATCGTGGCTACTGTGCCCATCCAGAACTATTGTTCCTTAGCTTTTATTAAATCAAATATATATAGTCATGCAACACTTAATAATGGAGATATATTCTGAGCAATGTGTCATTAGGCAATTTTGTCATTGTGTGGACATCATAGAGTACACTTACACAAACCTAGATGGTTTAGCCTATTTACTACACAGCTAAGCTATATGGTACTAACCTTATGGGACCATCATTGTATATGTGGTCCATTGCCGACCGAAACATAGTTATGCTGTGCATGACTGTAATACCATTGATATTCTTCTGAAGCACTCCAATACTGCATGGTGCCTCCTCATACCCCAGACCAAGTCTTCACGCATTTTCTTTTCTATCACAGTTTAGTAATGCAGAGATATTTGCTGTTTATTCAGCTATGAAGAGTTGACTTATTTTTGTTGTTGTTGTTGAGGAAGATTCACCCTGAGCTGACATCTGTGCCAATCTTCCTCTCTTCTGTATATAAGTCACTGTCACAGCATCGCTGCTGACGAGTGGTGTAGGTCCATGCCCAGAAACTAAATCTTGGGCTGCTTGAGCAGAGGGCACCGAACTTAACCACTAGGCCATGGGGCCAGGCCCCTCATTTTTTAATACTACTATTGCTTCAAGTACAGGTTCTACTTGTACGTTTTTTGAGTATCAGATACAACATTACTATAGACTGAATGTTTGCGTCCCCTCAAAATTCACATGTTAAAACTTAATCCACAATGAAAAGATACCTAGAGATGAGGCCTTCGAGAGGTGATTACATCCCTTACAAAAGAGTGCACTTATAAAAGAGACCCCAGAGAGCTCCTTTTCCCCTTCTACCACATGAGGACACAGTGAGAAGAAGGTTGTCTACAAACTAGGAAGCAAGCTGGTTCGCTAGACACTGAATTTCCCAGTGCCTTGATCTTGGACTTCTCAGCCTCCAGAAATACATTTCTGTTGTTTATAAGCCACCCAGTCTACGATATTTGGTATACCAGGCTGAATGGTCTAGGAAAACACTGAAAACAAACTATATATACCGTAGACTTTCCCTATTTTTCTCTTCTTGTTGAGTTCTAATATTGAAGCTAAGTTTATGGAAACACCATTTCTACAGAAAATGCGTTCCCAGTGTGCTCCCCCAGTGCTTCAGCAGCACAGTATTTTCAATTCTGCTGTGACTGTGAGAGAGTCATGACGTGGGATGGGTCCAGCAATTCATTCCCACAGACTCATATGGAACATCTTCTCTTTGCCAACCCCTGCCCTAGATAAGACATGTGCATTTGATGGATGGTAGAATTATAGCATTAGAATGATAGAGGCAGGATTTTTAACTGGGAGAGGATTTCATTCTCTCCATGAGATAATAGACAAGAGGCTAAGAAAGCATAATGAGGTTTCTAAGGTAATAAAGTTACTTAGCAGATTCAGGACCAAAATTCCATTCTCCTGATGTCTAGTTTTATACTTATTTTCTTCACCATTCTAGTTTCTATTACTATGAATGTTTCTAGAAATTAAGTGTAGCATTTTCCTTCATTGGCCTTATGTAAGACATATTTAAAAAGTCATTCTTGGAGTATGCTCATGTTAAATTATTCAGATCCTAATTCAGCCAAACATATCAAGGCTGGATTCAAAAGAGAGCGAGAGGGCCTTTGTGTTACAAAATATTTGAGAATATTACAAAATCACACACACAAAAGCATCTGTAAGAACAGGATTAGAACGACAAGTCAATGGAACTGTTTTAAAATGAAAGTTTTATTATTTTTCAGGTATGGTGAGGCCGAAAGATCAGAAGATGACTGGCTTTGAAAAGACAGTGTGTACCTCACAGCTCCCAAGAGAAAGGGGTGTGCCATACCACGCAGGGCCACATGGGAAGTACCAGGGTCAATCAGGAGGCAGGAGGAGTAAGGAAAAATGTGAGCAAAAGCCCTTATTGTGGCTTTTGCCCAAAAGAATGGGCAATGCAGGGAGGGCAGGCTTATGATTCGCTATTTTAAATAATTTCAGCAGGCTTCAGGGTGTGGGAGGTGTCTCTAGTTCTCTGGTACCTGGCCCTGGGATGACTAGGGCAGGGCAGTAGAGAGCCAAAGTATAAGAATCCAATAAAGGAAGTGGGGCAGTGGTGCTGGATCAGTTGGTCTGCACAGGAAAGGCATACAACCGGGAAAGTTGTTTACTTTCCCTGTGAACTGGCCAGCCCTAGAATGGGCAGTCCCTTCAGGGTCCGCAAGGCCCCAGATCTCAAAACGTCTGGGTCAGAAACACATGGTTTATACAGGAATAGGATAGAAAGTCTAGAAACAGACCCCAAATACCTATGCATTCACTATAGGGTTAAGAAAACATTTAAAATTGGCATGAGGAGGGCTTTGAAAAATGCAGGATTTACATTCACGTGTAAACCTGAATTTATACATAGTATTCTAGCTACTGATCGGAAAAAAGTGTAACAGCCAGATCCTTATCTTATAACTTGCACACAAATAAATTATAGAGGGTATTTTTTTTTTTTTGCTAATAAACCCTCAAATGTATTTAAAAATACAGTAGAATAATTTGAACATAGTGAGTTGAAGAATAAATATACGTATTTTGTTTTGGCCATTCAGTACCTTTAAATGTCAAATCAAGCAACTTTTTCATTATAATTTCTGCATTGGTCATTCCTAGAAAGTGCACCATCATTTTTAGACATTGACATTTGTTTCCTGAGTAAGCAGTACAAATTTCCAATTAGAATAAGGAAGTATCAAACAAAAAGAAGAGGACTTATTTCTGAGATTTCCCCTTCCTTCTTTTTTTTTTTTTTTGCCCCAGTCCAAAGTTTTATATCTTAGTTGCAGGTCATTGTAGTTCCTCTTTGTGGCATGCCACCACACCACAGCTTGACAAGCACCACACCCAGGATCCAAACCAGCAAACCCCAGGCCTCTGAAGCGGAGGGCGCAAACCCAACCACTCAGCCACAGGGCTTGTCCCCCTCTTCCTTATTTCTAAAAGAAAATAAATATCTTTTTGATATTTACAAACGATTATGCATAGCTAGTTCATTCACCAGGGTTTCTAGTGTATATTCTATTCAGACCTTACTTTAATCTAGATAGTATTTTAAAATTGTTTACATTTGTTGTCATAGCACAGAACTTTAATACATAACTGATATCTTATTTTTTTTATCACAAAAGATGAAACAGATTCCAACAGGCAACTCCAGCCTCTCAGATGAGCTACATAGATTGACCCGCCATAGCTGTCTGATATGCTCAGTTTCTCATAGTCAGTCATACGGACTCTCTAAACATCTTTATGTTTTAAAGCATGGTGATTATATGAAGTCCTTGGATACTCTTTCTCTGGATCAGGATCACTTCCTACTAAAGAAGGCTGTGTTTGGCCTAGATGAAATGGCAAGTTAGATGTGGATTTCTTCAAGTAGTAGCAAAACGCACCTTCATGACAACTTTCTATAAGACCAAATACATTATCATTTGAATCTAGAAGGAAATTTGAGGTTCTCCAAAATTTACACACGAAGAGCTTTGAAATTCTTTTCTGGAAGGTGTTCTTATCACCTGTAATTGATTTCTAAATACTGCATGATCAAGAGATATCTTGCCCTAAGCACTCCATTAATTTGATATCAATTTGTCTTTCACTGACAAGACTCTCTAGTCTAGATTGCCTAAGTCCAGGGGAAAGAAATACTCTGACAAGTCTGATTCTTTAAGATTTTCACACAGTATATTTTCACAAGGTATCCAGTTGTGATAGAAAATCCTCACAGCTTTTTTTTTTTTTGAGGACGATTAGCCCTGAGCTAACTGCTGCCAATCCTCCTCTTTTTGCTGTGGAAGACTGGCCCTGAGCTAACATCCATGCCCATCTTCTTCTACTTTATATGTGGGGGGCCTACCACAGCATGGCTGGCCAGTTCAGGATCCACACCCAGGATCTGAACTGGCGAACCCCGGGCTGCCGAAGTGGATCATGCGCACTTTGCTGCACCACCGGGTGGGCCCCAATCCTCACATCTTTGAATTTGTTCCTAGAACATTAAAGAACCCTCTTTAATCGTAGCAAGAATTACAATATTTGAATAGATCTGTAGCTGTTCTGGTATAGACAAGGTCTTAGCCATTTGGTAATAGTTCATCACTTTCACCTCAGGAACAGCATTTTCATAGGAATCTGCTCTCACATTCCTGGGGCATTTTCCTGGGCACTTTAAGAGGTCAGATTTGGTTCCATGGAAATATTCCAAAGCAGTCCACTGACATACACTGCAAGAAAGCCCCCATTACAGCAGTTGGCACCAATCTATTTCCATTATCTATGTATTGTATTAAGGAAATTTCTTCAAGAATTTAATACTTCCATCAACTGTACTCATTTTGGATGAAAGGAAAGGAGTAAAAGACCTCAACATTTGTTTCTTGGGCAATAAACACAGCAAGTTTCACTTCAGGATATTGTTCCTTAATTTCGGTAACAAACTTCCACAGTTTACCTTGTAATCAAAAATCTTCTTGAAGAATTTCACTTCAGAAACTCTAGAAAAATTCTGAAACACCATGCATTAAGAAATTGGCTTTCAAAAGAAACTGTTTTTGAATTTTTTATGCCTTTTCTATTCCACATGATGATTCTCATTAACTCACAAATGGTATTAAAGAGCCACTTTATAAAATTCAGTATCTGTATAGTAATTAAGGAAAATTACACTCTAAATCAAATCAAGTCAAGGTATTAAGTTAGGGGCAACCCCCTTACTTCAGAATGAAGTAGATGAGGAAGTTCCTGGCCACCTGACAAGACTCTGTATGCTACTAAATATGCAAAGCTAGAGTCGGAGATTTCGTGTTTTGGATCTGCTGGCTGTGGTAATTCAGGAATATTCAGCACTAATCAAGAATATCAGATCAATTCAAGTCAATTAGCACTTGTCCTTCCTGCTTCCCAGCGTCCTTCTCTCATGCTTCATTCAACATTAAATCTAAGCACGACTGTTAGGAATAAGAGTGGGGCCTGAATTGCCTCTTCTTGGGAAAGTCTGGCAGCTGAATATAAGCTTTCCACATTCATTGTCAGCATCATCAGTGTGTTCACTTTACGGTGGCGCTAATGTTTTTCTCTTTTAGAAAGATATTTCCTTATTTTAAACATGAAATTTATTTTCGATATTTAACTCATAAAACAAAATATTAATATCTCAAAGTATCAACCAATGAAATAGAAGGCAAAATCTTTGAATTTTCTACTCTTAATCCTCAACTAATAGTCTAAAATATTATGAATATGAAACAGTGCTTTTAAAATCACAGTTCGTATAATCATTTAAGTTGTTAGATTTGTGTCTTATTCTTATGGATTTAAAGTATCCTTTGTGATGAAGTATATTTAGCATTTTCTAAAAGGCGAAAATCATTTCCATGTGAGCAATGTGAGCTAGGACTGAAAATGTTTATGTACTTAAATTTTTTTCTATTTCCAAACTCCTTTTTTCTTTGAGGAAGACTGGCCCTGAGTTAACATCCATGCCCATCCTCCTCTACTTTATATGTGGGATGCCTGCCACAGCATGGCTTGACAAGTGATGCCATGTCCACACCCGAGATCTGAACCCGAGAACCCTGGGCTGCAGAAGTGGAATGTGCGAACTTAACCACTGTGTCACCCAGCCCGTCCCCAAACTCCTTTTTTATGCTTATTTGAATAAACGAATGAAATATTTTTATGAGGATATTTTGTTCTTTGGATCCTATGTAATATTCTCTAGATCTCCCTGTACTTTTGCATATACAAGAAACTCAAATCCCTAGAAACTCAACAAAGGTAGAGCTGCAATAAATGGATGGTTTGAGTCATTAATTACTCCATTTATTCATTCTTTAAATATTGTTGAGTATCTGTTAATCATGATACAATGTAATAAATGACCTCCCTTGCAGTATATAAGTGAAATCAAAGTTTTAGCTTTTCATAAAATTTTATATTATATCTTTCAGTTGTGTTCTGTTTTGGGGATTCCTTTCTCAACTCCTTTCCTTCCTAGTTGTGTGACTTCAGTGGGATGGATTAACTTACTGAGCCTCACTTATTTTACAGAATCACTGTGAGGATTTACAGGATCATGCATATGAAAGTGCTATTAAATTGTAAAACTAAATGGAGACGATATTATTGTTATTACTATTAGATTATTATATCCAATCAAATGTATCAGTATTACTATTACTGTCACTATTAATGTCAGCATGATATGCCCAATCAATGATTCTGTGTATATGCTAAAAAAAAAAAAAATGCCTAAGTGTTGGGAGAAGATAGAAAGGATGGCAGGAGAGTATCCAAAATTTATGGTGCTAGTGATCAGTTTCTCCAAGAGATGGAACTAATATTTTGTTCTTTGTTGTTAATTTCTACAATAAAAACATTAATGGTGTGATATGCATGTGATTTTAAAGCAAAGAGAAGTACAATTTACACCTTACAATTTGAGTAAATTATGTCATATCCTTCGTGTTTCATGTTCAATAGCCTTCTTGACAATGACAATATATTTTTCCTCTGGGAATTATTTTATATCAGAACATTATGAAATATGGACAATATTGTACATAATTTGAAGGAGTTGGATATTGGTCTCCAGTTCTTCAAAGCCAAAGTGATATACTGCAAGCCTAGAAGACGGTAATTTGTCTTGGGAAAGATTTCAGGCTTTTTCTTTTTTTGCAAGATACAACTTTTAATTTGCTAAATCCATTAATCTACCTTGGTCCTTCGTTCTTTTTATCTAAAAAAAAGTCTATTTATTCTCAACCAGAAGATGTCATTCAAACCCCTTTTATCGTTGAGTTGGGTAGGTTGAAATGATCTGTTCTAACCCACTTTAAAATATGTGTTATTGTCTAGGCCAGAGAATTTTCCCCTCATTATCACCTCATAAAACAACGATGAGAGGAGACTAGACTTCTTACCCTAATGCAGTTGTAATGAAGTGAAAGTTTTCTGGTTTGTTTTGGAGTCTTCCTCACAGAATTTTGCAAACCAAGCCAGAACATACCTTGGCTCATGTATTAGTGCATTTTATTTTCTTCCCCAGAAATTAGAGGTTAGGGACTAGAGGGTTTAAATGAAAGCAAGGAATTCTTAAACAATTTGTGGTTAGTCATTTACTGTGAAAATGAAAATCACAAAATGAAAATCACTAAGTTGGAAGAAATCACCATAATACTGAGAGCTTTTAATGGGTTTAATATAAACATTTCAGAGGGTACTAATGGGAGCTCTGTTACCATTATTGAGAAGTTGATTCTCAAAATCAGAGAAACTAATTGTGGCCTCATGTATAAGTTGGTAAAGTTTTAAAGAAGTAGAAACTATTGAAAAAAGAGATTGAATATTTGTGTAGTAAAATCTACATCTATCTTGTTCTAAATTACACTAGTTGAAAATCATTATTGGTTTAAACCCCACTAGAGAATTCTAATTGGCAATAATGAGATTTTCATTAGTCTTATCCTAGAATCTACATCAACACTTCAGTCTAAAAAGTCGTATGGGTTAATCATAATCTCTATTAAGTGTTTAGAAAGAGAAGGAAGCAACTCTTACAAAGAATCATGTTCCTCTGCTTCATGCACTGGCCAATTTCTGTAGATTTTATAAACATGCCCCTTCACTATTCATGGAAAAATTCTGCCTTCTTAATAACTACCACATTATGAGCTGCTGAAGTCTTTCTTAAAAAACCACACAACCACACACTAATGTAGCATATAAACTATGATTTTTAGAGTTATTTCACAGAACAACTTGTACAATAGTGAATACACATACTTTTTCAATTTGTGAAACTTAAAGAAGTGTTCAGCTGTACAAAATTAGGAAACAGTTTGTTCTTTATTTTATCATTTGCATATCAATATTTGGGAAACAAATGCAAAAAACAAAATAGAACAGTAGCCAAAAAAGGTGGGATTTTTAACTTCACATTTTCATACTTTCTTTGGGGAAAGTGCGGTAGGTTTATTTTCTTTTTGTCTTCCCATGTAAATGCGACTTTATCTTTGAGGATCCCTTATAAGCTCTAAGTGAACCTACATTGTCTTTTTTCCTAACTGAAGTTTGAAAATACATTAAATACCTACTGTGCTTCAGTGATGAATATGGTGTTTATTGAATTAAGGCAATTTAAAACTTTTGTGGAAACTTCTAAGGACTATCGATATTTGAAGATATTGTCCTATAAGGAAAAATAATTGTTGTATATGTGTCAAATTTAATATAATTTTTAAATAAATGGCAGGCTTAATATTGAATCAAAATATTCTGCCTTATTTGGAAGCAATAAGGAGAATACAGGGAATTCTTCTTGCCTCTGGCATTACGAATCTTCGGAAAGGAAAAGCACACCTAAATTGATAAAGTTGTTCATGGACGCTACTACAGTTTTTTGTTACAGAATATTTGTGAGTGCTAGACAATCTATCTAAATGTGCGGGAAAAGGAAACTGTCCAAGACTGAGAACCTGGTTATGCATTCAAATACGTTCAATTATGTTTGAAGGTCCAGACGCGGCAGCCTACTGGTGAGCTAAAATATATAAAGTATGTTATTAGATATGTAAAACAGTCATTTTATTGTAAATATAGTAAATATTTATAATTTCTTTTCATTCAACCTTATGTTTATGCTTGAGGACTAAAACTCTCATAGAAGATATCTCTTCATTAGATAAAATAAAAAGCAGAGGGAGGACAGTTTTGAACACATTTCAATTTGTGCTAAATGCTAAGGGTGAGAAGCTGGAGGGAAGTAAAGAGCTCCATCATGACAGTGTATTTAAGAAAGAGAAAGGTACAAAGCACACTGATTTATGCACCAAAGTTTTGTGGATGGTAAGCATCCACTTTAGTGGGGCAGTGAGAGTGAACCATTACAAAAATAATCATGAGCTAATTCTTATATTTTTTTATATTTTTATGAGATGATCAATTGCTTTCATGGTTATTCACATAGCCATTCATTTATTCTTTTGTTTGCTCAACGCATATTTCCCAAGGCTCCACTGTGTTCTGGAAACACCGAGAGGTGCTAGAGATATGCTTGGAAACAAGACACTGAATTTTTTTCATGTTCTAGGTGATACTCGAACCAGGAGATAAAAATTGTAGTGTAGTGTGCAAAATGCTATAAGGAGACAATTGTAAGATATTAAACTCTCTCTCTCCCTCCTTCTCTCCTTGATTGCTAGCGAGCTCAAAATCCTTCCACTTGCAATAAAAAGGAGCTGATGAATCTTACTCATGATTTTGATTCAATTTTCCACCTTAATTCTCTCTTTGCCCAAATTTTCTTACCTACTTATTTTAGCTAGTCTATCATTTTGGAATGAGGGAGAAAATAAAATAAACAAATAAGAAATGGCCCTGCCCATAAATAGATGTTATTATGCTCTAAGAATCAGTTTTCTGCTCCAGAAGAAACTATTATCTTGAATGACAGCCATATATAGTATAAAAAAATACAAAGCTTGAAGTTACACGGTCTGTATCACAGTTTTGAAACGCTGCAAATCACATCTCCTTTGTGGGGACAGCAGCAGTGGGAATTGCTATGAGGATGAGATGAGGTGGTATGTTACACTGTGGCTGGCACACAGCAGGCCCTCAGTAAACATCGGTTGAATTTGACTCTATAACACCTAGATTAAAATAATCATTGGAAGCCTTGAGATTTTTCTCTTGTTAGAATTACTATTTGGTGGTCCTATCCTCTTATTTAGATTATAATCTACACGTCAATTTCACTTGCTAAATTGGTTTCCAGTCATCAAAAGAATAGACAGCACTCCTAAATTTTCAAAAAAGTGACTCATTCCATCTCACCTTTAGGACAAGCACTCAGGACCTCTGTCAAATGTGCATTCCACAACCATCTTGGATGTGGCCAGACATGACCTACACATGGCCCTAAAGTTAACGCCTTGTCTCTATAGGAAACCAGCTCAGACTGACTCACTACCTCTTAGTCTCAGTCCTCATTCCAAATTTCCTGGAAGGAAAACTCAATTACCTTAGCCCTAGTTAGAAGATCAATGACCTGATTGAGTGATAAAGGAAAAACACGATATTTAATCTAAAGGAATTTGCAATGAATGTCTATACTTACAATTAGTAAAGAAGTCACTGTTTTCCTATTATTGTTATTTCTCTCATTACGATAATTGTTTTTATTATTGTCTGGATCTAAGACTTAGTGCTATATTAAGCCCTTTGTCTTTTACTGATATATAATCTCTCAAATCTATTCTTGCTCACAGGACCAAGATGTAAACCTTGCAGTCAAAGAAAGGAGCACAACTTCAAATCAGTTTATAAAAGAATGAACCCAAAATTCCCTGGAAGCAGAAGAGTAACTAATTCTTTAGTGTTGATAAAGGAGAGAAAATTTAGATACAAGCTACTTTTTAGAGGCATCTAAAGAAATGGTACCCAGAGTAGTTTGAGGAGCCACTGCCCTGTAAATTGCTGGAGCACTGAGTGAATTATTTTGGACCCCGGTATTAGAAGCCATCACCCACCTTTCTGTCAGAAACTGTTGGGACTTCCCACCATACCTCCCATCCCCATTTCACATGGTCCCTGCTGGAAGCTCAAGTGTCTCCTTGAAATCTAGTCTGAACATCAGCCTCCTCAATACTTCTTCTGTAGTAACTTTCCCATATTTTCAGTTTCATCTTTGCCACCTCCATGATTTAACTGAAACAAGATGCTTCTTAAGATCACTGCTTCCCAAGCAGCCCTTTCAAATGCAAGCAACATTTTATGCTACAGTCTGGGCACCTCACAGCCAGAAGGTGGAGCAGATGTCTGTTCTGCTCCCTAGAGCTCCTTGAGGATCTAGATTCTTCCTGCAAGAACCCCTTTTAAGGTTCGTAACCTCCAGGTAGAGCCTCCTCTCTCCCTCCTTATCACTGGTCACTCACTGTCACTCATCAATAACTCTTGGCTCAAAATCTTGCTTTATATTATCACAAATTTTGCAGTCTTCCCGCCAATGTTCTGGCCACCTACTTGGCTCTATCCACTTTCCACAGGAAAGATGGACTAGCGACAGCTGAAAAATTATTGTGAATAATCACACGGCATGTATGAGTCCCGAGTGTTGGAGGTAAGTCTATAAAGACATAAAGTGGAACTTAAATAATCAAAATTTGATTTACTGTGTCATGCTGGAATGAAGTGCCAAAATACTCAATGTTAGATTAGTGTACAAGTAATTCCACCTCTTCTCATGACTCCAAATAATACATGTCCTTTGCTTTCTCTCTCACACTGTGCCTTCTTTCACTCATCCTCCAAAGGCTATAACTCCGCTTTTGCTTATACAGTCATTAAACGATAGCAGTATCATTCATTATCATTATTATTTCACAGTGGTTGAGCCATTTCCTTGGTGATGCTGGAACACGCCTGCATGGGGACCTACTGTTAGCACCATTCACCCACTCAGTGTGCCAGTTAAGGGCATTTGAAAGCTGACTTGTTGTAAAGCCAACAAATATATAACAAGAGTTGTAAAAAACTTTCCTTTATCTTGTTTTGTGGATACTTTATCAAGAAAGAAATTCTGGGGATGAATGAAGTGAACACTTAACAATTCCTGGCAAGGGTTATAGAACCCCTGCAAGCGTTTCTGCTTCGTTTATTCTAATTATGATGGCCATTTAACATATTAATGAGCACTTCTAGACTCATTCTTTTCCATTCCAATTGCTTTCATCATATGTGAAGGGTTGAAAATAAACATGAAGGACTCATCTGACACTCGTGTGTCTTCTCACCCCTTGACCTTTTCCTCCATGCCACCTCCACTTCCCACAGAAAACCCGTAGACTGTCATCACCCAGCTTCTAAAATCTCTGATGCTAAAACTCTGCCCTCCAGTCATAACCTTTTTCCCTCCTACTTCAGAGGTCATTTTCCCATAAAACTCTTTTATCTCTATGCAAAATTCATTGACCCCACCATATTCTCTCAAGCACTTCATTGACCCCATCATATTCTTCTTTATTTTATTTTTTCCTTTTCTCCAGATAAAGTTGTGATGAACTTTATTATAATTATTCCCCTGCAAACATCTTCACTTCTCTATCCTATCTTCCTCAACTGCATTTACCAATGAAAACTCTTATTTTGGATGAAAATTAGAAAATATTTTATTTTATCTGTCATAGGTAAGCCCCTTCCTGACCACTTAATCAAATCAAAAGAAACAGGGTTTAGGTGGGCTCCCATTTTAAAGGCCGGAGAACTTCTGCTACTGCACCTGCTTCCTCTTTCTTTTATTCCATGTAGATCCCTTTGTGTCCCTTTTGTTGAAGTTGCAAGCTCTGCTCCCTCAGGTGGTAATGTTTCGTGCTAGAGGTGGTTTCTTTTTTGTTGTTTCTTGTTCCAATCTGGCTTTAGCATCTGCTCCTACCTAATATGCTATCTTTCCTCTTTTCCTTTCAAGCACTTCTGAAGACAATTTTGGGAAGAGTTCAGACTACTTTGATTCTTGGCAGGATTAGCATAAATATCGTTTACATTCATGGCATTCTTTCCATTTTCTTTTTCTTATGGGACAATGATAGAAGCTGTAGCACTCCCCTACCAGCTTTATGTTTTGTTTTGTTTTGTTTGAATAAATTTCTAAGGCATTTCTAAGTTACCTTTTTAGCATTCAGGTTTTACTGAAAATAAAATTTCATCAGAAATTTGTTATAAATACAAAATTTTGTAATTTTCATTGCCTACAAGGATTTGAAAAATTTATCACTGAATGGAATCTTAAGTTTCTTAATTATCTATTTCTTCTAATTTGTTTTATTATGATTTTGAATCTATTGACTATTCATTAACAGGTTAACATTCCTCCTCCTTGCCTCATATGATTCCACATTCCATTTGTTTTCCTGCTGTATTTTAATATCTTCACCCAATATTGGGTGAACTCAAATGCATATATCTTTTTTTTATCCTGACTCTTGAGTTGCAAGTATTTCTGGAAAAAAACAAAGCATTTAAAATGCTACACTCCAAATCCATGCTGGCCAATCTTAGTTGGATTCTAAAAGCTACTCTGAAATCTTTGACTCCCATTTTGCCATCAGCTATTCCAATCATCGCCTCAGGCCCTCAAACATATATTGTATCATATATCTCTGAGCAGATCCCTTCAACTTCTGCAGTATCAAAAACTTGGATGAGAATTAACCTCAACTCTTTTTACCTAAGTTCTCCCTTGTGTATAATCACCATTATTTTTGCTCCAATATCAGAGAAAGAAAAAACCTGCTTCTGTTTTAAAACAAGGCCTTCTATTTGGGATAATTGATGCCATGCCATTCTCTAGAATCCTTCTTCAACAATTATCTTCCTGTCTGTCACACGTATTTACTCTACCCAGCTCTTTTCCATCAGCCTTCACCTATTGCAACTTTGCCTCGTGCTAATGCTTCCTATACTGTGATTCCTCCTCAAACTTTCACCCATTGTCTAATTTTCTGGATTCCTGTCAGCGTCATTTGACATGATTGAACACCTTCTCCTTCCAATGACTCCTCTCACTTGCCTTTTGCAAATCAGCACTCTCTTGATTGTCTTCCTAACTCTTTGATCTTTTTCCCTCATTCTCTCTCCCATTTTTGCATCCACTATTCTCTCTCATTACACACTTTAATTTGGTAATTTCAAATGCTTGCCAACATTTTGACTTTTGCTTCCATGCAAAAGGTGATGAAAACTTTGTCTCTAGGTGTGACTTATTTCACAATCCTCTAACCTGTGTTTTCTTTGCTTTCTGAAATGCTTCTCATGGGGGAGCTGGAGAACTTTCAAACTCTACATGTCTCTCAGTCAAAATTGGTCCTCTTCCTGCTTTCCCAATCTCTCTTTCTTCACACAATTAATTCCTTGAAACCATCAGTTCTGCCTTTACGATGTCTTTGCATCCGTCCCTCAGTGCTTCAATAGCATATATTAGGTCCCCATTATCGCTTGTAAATATTATGCCTATTCTTTCAACAAGAACCTTAAATAATATGTTAAAAACAAGACCAAAACAAGATAGGAGGTAAAAAATAATTTATGCAAAAGGTCATCATTTTAATTGGGAGGATTTTACTTCATTCTTAGACTTTAAATTCATATCACTCTCGGTTTTCCAGAAAAACTTGAAAATAAGCTAATTATTCATAAAGTGACTGGGTATTTTCCCAAATAAAACATAAGTCATTTACCTAAGTACAATTATAACTACATTTTTTTTTATGTGGCAAACAACACAAAGAATTCTAAGCAAAAATTTTCCATTGTTTATCTCCCAAGAAAAACTCCTTCCTAAAACTTAATTTTCTCTGCAAGTTGACAAAAATGGGTGTCCTAGCTCTCACTCTCTTCCTCTTTCTCTCTTTTTCCCTTCCTTCAGAGTTGAAAAGAAAGCATATATTTTTGGTAAATTGCACTTATAGTGAGAGGCGAAAGACTGAAGTTTTGAGAGCAGACAGATGGATGCTTTCCTGAGACAGCAGGATAGAGAAGAGGAATCTCAGAACTCCTCTAAACCCTCAACTTTCACCTCTGTGTTCCACTACAGTTCTGTGTCTGAGGGGTCCTCAAAACGTGTAACTTTTGGAGGAGGAGATGTTGCTGAAGTTCATCTGCTTAAGAAGGTTAAGAACTCTGAACCTGAGAGGCAGAAGTAACAGTAGAAGTGGAATAAGAGGAGGCAGAGTGAAACAACCATCTCACACTGAAAAGAAGTCACGCACGTGTCCCAGCATAAGCACAAAGGGAAGAGCCAATATAAGTGAAGAGCCACAGCAATGATTCTGAGAGCTGAATTCCTCCTGAGATGTCGCATAACGGACGAACAGCAATAAAGTTTCAGAGACCAAGTTTCTCTGTTTGATCAATATTGGGGGGAAAAAAAGCTAGAATGAGAATGATCATGAATGGAGGGACTCCATTACTAATGAGTCTTTCTTCAGAACTTCTTTTCCTAAGAATTCAAACATGGAAAGCATCCATTCAACAGAATTGTTCCAAATAATAGTTGAATGGTCATAGTCTTTTAATAAGAATTTCCTACATAGTTCCTTACAGCAAGTGGTGGTGTGATCTGCAGGCTTCCACTGTTGGTAGAGGATGTTACAGAAGGCCAAAGCAAGTAATGTCTGTGTCTCAAATCATTCATCCATTTGTATGTGTCTCTCCCTCTCTTGAGATGGGGAATGCCTTAATAACTTGTTTACTCGTGTATGTCACGAATAGTGTCTGGCACAATGTCTTATGTAATAAATGTGCTCATATCAAATTATTTAATCTAATTGTTTGATGTTTTCAAAATTAAAAAGATGAATTTTATTCATAGCAGTTGCCTAGGAAATGAAATTCAAAATACAAATTCTTAAAATATTGCAAGACATCTTCAGAATCTCAGTTTCTATGCCATTGTATATTTTCATATCAGTAAGTGTACTGTTGAATCTTTAGATAGGAATGCTTGGGGATGGGTTAGTAAATTTTACTTGGCAGCTTGTTGTTGAAGTATCTGAAAACAGATAATGACATTGCCCTACTTTGGTATGGCCAACAAGTTCTTTAAAATGTAAAAGTTTGAAAATTCATAAAATAAGCCAAAGTCAGTTGGCTATAGCTGTTCTCTATTTAATTTGTAAAATATTAGCCATTGACTGGTAGAGTATATAAAATCTACTAAACATACACTGAATATATATAAGTGAAGTGCATTTCTAGTGGCCTTAGGTTTAATTTAGACTAACGTCTAGTCCATAGTACCAAAATTAATTTTTCTTTTTTATTCTATGTACATCCATTAACTTTCAAAAACTCTCAACTTCTCAGTTTTCCTAAATTTGGAGCTGACAGTGTCATTTCAATTATTGTATTTTTCTTGTAGGTATTATTATCCTCTTCATTTGCTACTGGATTTATTCACTCATTTACTCAGCATGTATTTACTGATTGCATTTATAGGCTACATTATGTGTATGTTACTGAATTTACAAAGTTGAAGAGGCATATTCTCTGCCCTTACAGGCTACGGTTTAGATTGAAGGAAGACATGCAGACAATTACAATAGAATGTGTCAACTGTTTTAGTGGAGGATGGCAGGATACACTGAGCAGGCAGACACCCGCACCAGGCTGCCTAAGGCTGGGAATGTATCATAGGGAAGTTCACACTTGAATTGAGACTCACATGAATGGGATTTTGTCAAACTTATTCCAGACTAGGTATCGCAAGGAAGAGTTATCCAGGAGAAGGTCTGATTAGGGCTCCCAGCCAAGGGGTGAGGAAAAAAATAAGGCTGAAATATGGCTCCCTGACCATTTTCAAGGCCGTCTTCCCTGGAGCACCGCTGGTTCAGATCAAATAGGGAGGTCCTTTTGCTAATTCATTTGTTCAAAGCAAATGCCTTATTGTAATCCATCTGCCCAGAGGGGGCATTTTAAAAATAATGTGTACAAAAGCGACCTCTGTATTAGCAGAAACACTGGCCAACTCCTTGCAAGAACATGAAAGGGCGGGGAGGCAGCAGAAAGTGGGCGTCTGGTGAGTAAGGAGTGAGGAGGAAGGGAGAACAATGAATGATTTGAAACACAGTCAAGAGGTTAAGGAATATTGGAATCATAAAATATCCATTGAATTTGGGAAAAGGGTCATTATTGACGAACCTAATTAGTGCAGCAGGTTCAGTGGAGTAGGGAGAGGTAAACCTGGTTGCAGCAGATAATGAAGTGGCCGCAGTGAGGCATTAAGGACAGTAAATGCAGTAAAAAAAAAAAAAAAAAAAGAAAAAGGACAAGGTGCAGGGCATGGGCTCCCTGAGCATTTGTGTTCAGACACACATGTGGAACAACCACACAATTCACGATATAGAAAATTTCCAGCACCTCAGATGGCTCTCTTATGTCTCTTTGCAATCATAGCCTCCCATCCCAAGATAACCACTATACTGATTTCTACCACAATAGATTACCTTTGCCTGTTCTTTAATCTCATGAAAATAAGACGACGTAAAACATACAATTTTGTGTCTAGCTTCTCTCTCTCCAAATTTGACTGCAAAATTCATCCATGTTGTTGTGTGTAGCTATAATTTGCTCTTTTATATCCTATTGTATTCCTCTGTGTGAATATTTCCCAAATTTTTTAGCCACTATTTCTTTAGTCACTATTGAAAAGTCCTTGTTTGTTACAGTTACTACCAGTTTTTGGTTATTACAACCATTGCTGCTATTACCATTTTTGTGCATATGTTTTGGGAGCTGTGTACCCATCTTTCTTGAGTATCTATCTAAGAATGAAGTTGTTAGATCATAATATAGGCATATTTTTAGCTTTAGTAGAAAATTACCAGAGTTTTCCAAACCGGTTGCAGTTGCACTGATTTATGCTCCCATCAGCAATGTGTAAGAGTTGCTCTGTGTCTTTGCCAACATTTGTGTTTTCCATCTTTTTCATTTTAGCCATTCTGGCAGTTGTGTACTCTATTTCATTGTGGTTTTAATTTGCATCTCTATGAAGCCTAATTATGCTAGCATTCTTTCATGAAATACACCTTCAAATATTTTGACTATTTTTCTGTTTGATTCTCTTTTTAATATTGATTTGTTGAAGTTTTGTTTATATTCTGAATATGTGTCTTTTTCAATATATGGATTACAAACATAATTTCCCTTTTCACGACTTGCCTTTTCTGTCTCTTCATGGTGTTTTAAAAAAGAGACATTTTTAATTTTAATTTTAACAAAGTTCAAGTTATTAACATTTTTGTGTCCTATTTAGTATATCTTGCCCAGCTCCAGGTTATGAGATTTTCTCCTATGTTTTTTTCTACAAGCTTTATTGTTTTGCTTTTTACACAAAAGTTCACAATCCATCTGCCATTGATTTGTGTTCATGATGTGATGTATGGATCAAGTTTTCTTCCATATAGATATTCAAAAGAACCAGCACCATTAATAGAAATTAAATCTTTTCATGACTCTTCCACAGGTGATGCTATGTGGGAGGATCTGATTCTGCATTTCTTATGTTGATTTCTTTGTCCTTTTGTCTATTCTTGCACTAATACAATACTGTCTTAATTACTGTGGCTTTATAATTTATAGGAACTCAGTGTTAGGTAGTATATGTTTTCTATTGATGCTTTTTCAATGTTGTATCAACTATGCGTGGATCTTTGTTTTTCTATATAAATATTGGAACAACTTGTTGGTCTGCACATACAACTTCAATAAACTGCTGGAATCTTTTTGGGGATGTGTATAGAATTGTTAGAACAGCTGGGATGGAAATGACATTTTAAGAATAGTGAATTTTTCTATCCATAAAAATTGAATTATTTATCTAATTTATATTTTATTTAATTACTATGTAATTTTATATAATTACTATATCCTTTTAAATCTTATTGTTTTATACTCATTTCATATTTTTGTTCTATCATTTCTCCTTTATTGACTTCTTTTGGATTACTAAAATGTTTTAATTCCATTTTCTCCTGTTTATCAGTTTGTTGCACATTCTCTTACTATAGCTAACCAGATAAATGTGTCCTATGTACTTGAAAAAAATAGATATTCTGCCACTGTCGGTTATCATGTTTGACAAATGGTAATTAGTTCAACTTGGTTATTTGCGTTGCCCAAATCACCTTTAATCTTACTAATTTTTTTTCTACTATTCTTTCACAATTACTGAGAGTAGTACATTTAACTATCTAAATAAGATTGCAGGTTTGTCTAACTCTCCTTTTGGTGCTGTAAATTTCTGCTTAATAAATTTCATCACTTTGGAAAGTGTATGCAAATTTAGGATTACTGTATTTTTCTGTCAAGTGGACCTTTTTAATTTTTTTATTATTATTATTATTTTTTGATTTGAGGAAGATTAGCCCTGAGCTAATATCTGCCGCCAATCCTCCTCCTTTTGCTGAGGAAGACTGGCCCTGAGCTAACATTCATTTCCATTTTCCTCTACTTTATTCATGGGACACCTGCCACTCCATGGCTTTCCAAGCAGTGCCATGTCTGCACCCAGGATCCGAACCAACAAACTCAGGACTGTTGAAGTGGAACGTGTGAACTTAACCACTGTGCCACTGGGCCAGCCCCAAACTGACCTTTTTTAAATCAGATGTCCCTCTTTATATCTTGTAATAATTTTCCATTAAAATCCACTTTTTCTACATTTGATTTAGCTGCTCTAACTTTCCTGTTAGTGCTTTCATGGTTAATATTTTTCTTAAATCTTTATTTGCTCTTATATTTAACATGTGTTTCTTATCAACAGCATATATTTGGGTTTTACTTTTTTATTCAATCTGACAATCTTTGACATTTAATTGAATTATTTATCCAATTAACGTTTCATGTAAGCACTAAGATTGTAATTCAAAAAGCTTTTTTGTTTGCTTATTTTCCAGTTTTCCCATTTCTAATTTGTCCCGTCATTTCTCCTTTATTGACTGCTTTTGGATTATTCAAGTATTTTTTATTTCATTTTTCCTCTTTATTAGTTGGTTTGTGCAAAATTCATTTAATACCGTCTTCAGAGTTACTTGATGAATTACAACGTGCGTGTTGTGGCATGTGTAAATACTTCATTCCTTTTTATTGCCAAATACTATTTCATTTTTGGATTTAATCTTTTGCAGTTCCCTCCTCTATAGGATTTTTCCCTTCAGGTACTAGCTGCCTTGGCAGCCCCTAACTCTAATCTCTTTTTATTCAACCCAGAGAATCTGCCTCTTTTTGAAGGATCTCCATTGTCCAATAGCAAGAAGTGGTGAATCACTCATGGTAAAAAGCAGACATTTGCGAAGAAGTCACTTCTGCGTATTCCCTTCCTTCTAGAATTATAGCTCCTCAAACCCTCCTTGCATTGGTTCTTCTGTAATGCTTCTAAGTAGTTCTGTTATATATTTTTTGTAGTTGTATCTGGTGAAAAATTAGTCTGCTACAAATAACACTAGTATGGCTGGAACTGGAAGCTCACCCCTTTTGTAAGCCCGGTTCAAAAGCAGAGTTATATGGCGATAACTAGAAAGGACAGTGAGTTGGGAAGTGTGTGAAAATGGAGGATGTGTCAGCATGCTTACGTACTAAAGGATTCAGTGGAAAATGGAAGGTTGGGGACTCAGGAATCAAGAGCTCATACTGAATAAATTAGCATTGCATTAGAGCAGAAGCTTTGTATAGGAAGAATTCCTAAGATTGGTGCCAATGCTAATAGGTATACAAATGGAAGGGCAGAAAATTGAGGTAGTTCATGTAACCTCCATTTTCTATGTGAAACAAGAATAAAAGTCATTGTTCTGAATAAGAGAGGAGTGGTGGAAGAAGGAATTCTCAGAATAGTAATGAAGCCTTAGAACTCATGCTGGGATGATTATAGAGGAAGCTGGCCAGGGACATTTAGTAGGATTTCTGAGCTGTATTAAAGGGAAAGTCAAACGTCATGCCCTAAGTTAAAATATCTTTTACCTTCACAGCTCAACTCTAAAAGGAAGCTCTTTGGCCACAGGGAGAGGACGATAAGTGTCTTTTACCTTTGTCGTCTCATTTTAAACTTAGGCTATAGTCATATGGGAATTTATCCTGAGAACTTTGGGCATGGGCACATAGCAGTTCCAATTCTTGAGAGTCTAGAAGTTCTATAAGTTAGCTAGGTATAGCTAGAAGATAGACAGAGTAGTGAATATAATGTTAGTGTCCCATTTGGGCCATGTACCTTCACAATGTTGATTTCTTGTGAAGGATCATGTTGGATTTAGCCTCAGTATATCATCCTTAGAGGAAGGATGTTATATACTAACACACTAATCCATTGGAGTGTCTCTTCCTCCTACCTCTCCACCTACATTACTCCACCAGAAGCCCAGCCGGTTCTTCACTGATCCAACTCCTTTAAGTGTGTTATGTCAGAAGTAGGGGGTTACATCTGATCAGAAAAGCATATTTCCAATTTTGATGAGTTCCATGACTTTATCTTGCTTAAGATAAAGTTTATAAATAGGAATCAAAATATCATGGTGGCCAGGTCTTATTGACCAATACGATACTATCTCTATCTTATTTACTGAAACTAGTTAGTGCTGAACTAGTACTCATTCAATGTGATTCTTTCTTTACACATGATGAGCTAGTCACAGACATTGTTGCATAGCAAAGTACCTCAAAACCCAGTGGCTTAACACAACGCTCATATATTATTGCTCACATGTCTGTGGTCCAGCTGGGGTTTAGCTGCTCTGGGTTGTGTCCAGCTGAGCAGCTTTGCTCTGCATCCTCCTGGGACCAACAGGCTAGCCAGGGCATGTTCTTTTTATGGCAATGACAGAGGTACAAGACAGCAAGCATAAACGTGTGAGACCTCTCCTGGCCCAGGCATGAAACTGGCATACTATCACTTGTGCTTATTTATCATTGGCCAACACAAGTCACATATCCAACCTCAAAGTCAAGAGACAGGAATGTATTTTCCACCCATGATGACGCCCTTGCAAAAGGATTGATGAATGGAGGATTGAAAGTTGAGGTCAATAATGCAAACTACTACACACGGCAATGTACTTTCCCTGCCTCCCCACCGTTTCTCACACACGGCTCAGGAACCTTCTTGGAAGTTTTTCATATTATGTTTACAGAGAACCAAAGGGCACAGGTTTGTTTTTTGTTTTTACGTGGAAAATCTGGAGCAGAAGGGGATCTCTAACATAGAGTGGTATTTATGACACCGATTACCCTTGAAGTAAACCTATATGTTTTCATATCTGGGACTAACATGAGAAACAATGTAGAAGGATGATTATAGAGATTGAGCTTTGCATTTAGAAAGACCTGGATTACAGAGCCAGCACCATCACGTTTTAGCTGATAACTTTGCAGCTTAGCCTTAGTAAACCTTCCTTATTGTGAAATGAGAATATCAATAGTGCTTACCTCTATATGCAAGGTTGCTGTCTTTGAAATAACACACACATGCCTGGCAAAGAGTCAAAGATCAAGAATGATAGTTATTATTTTCATAGAAGCTGTCACAGAATGTAGAGGAGAGGCTAGAGTACAGAAGTAATAAATTACTCTTGCTATGAAAATGAGAATGTCTTCAAAGACGTAAAGATATTTGAGATGGTTGTTGAAGGATTTTGCAGGGAAGTAATTCAAAGGTCACCTAAGGATTAATCGTTGCTAGATTAAACAAATGAGAATGAATAAAGTTAGTATGACAGCAGGAGACTTATGAATTTCAAGACTTTTGGGAAATTCCTACATGTCCTATACTCCTGCTCATGAAGTGTGGTATTTTTAATCTTAGCACTCTATCCAGTGACCATGTGACACTCACATTTTCAGTTTCCCTTGAAATTATGCTCTAAAAAGTAAATTAAGGCTAAGAGGAGCATGAGACGTGGGTCCTTTGTAACTAGCGAAGCCGTTAAAGTGTTTAATCACTGGAAAAAAATGCAGCTGTAAATAGCATTCATTCAATTAAACTACAAAGTAATTTTCCTCAAATGTTTTTACCCTATAGCTTTATAAAAAATTATATATGCCATATAGATAAATGCATTCTTTCCTTCTTTCTTTTTTGCTGGAGAAATGGTGATTTAAGTTCTAAACCATGAAAATGTTAAGTTACAATAAAAGGCCACTTTCAACTTTGCCATTTAAAGTCTCGCTTATTGTTCATAACTCTTATAATTGAAGCCTTATTATATTATCCTGCTGCACAGCGTGATTTCCTGTTATTTGCCTAATGTTTTTTAAAGAACAGTAATTTAATAACTGTAGCGATATTCATCCTCGGCTCCTAACAAAAGTGCTATTTCATGAAGCCTGTTTGTAAAACAGAGTCATGGTCAGTATATATTCCATGCTTGCCGTTAAGTGACTTTGAAAACAATGCAAAGCAGAAAAATAATCCCAAGGTCTTGTGATGCTACTTTTTTTTAAAAAAAAGGAACTTGCACTTTTAGGGCGTCACCGTTTTATTTCTCTTAAAATCACTTTCAGTTTATATTTGCTCCTAAGAAAATTAATTTTATTCTTTTCTCACCAAAAAGTCTGAACTGTGTATTTCAGTTCTCTGGAAACGATGTTAAGCTTTATTGTCTACACAACCCTCAAATATCCTAGCTCTCTATTGTCTGATCCAAAACAAACACAAACTCTCAAACCATACGTAACATCGTTTTGTTTTTATATTATTAGAAATATAGATCAAAGATAATTTTTGAAGAAATTTGAAACACTTATGCTTCTATTTCAGATTTTGCAATGAAATTTAACTTAGTAGGGAATGGGTAAAGAGACACAGAATAGCTCTTTTATACACACCATTTCTTTAATTACTGCACACCCCGAATTTGAAGCTCTAAGATGAGGGCTAAAATGAGTAGATATCAGAACCTTAAAATGATACAATATTTACATATCTTTAAATGTCCTTTTTCATCCTAGAAAGCAAAAGATCAGACTTCGAGACTGTTTTGTTTAATCTCTTAATAATATCTTGAATAAGCATCATAAACGAGATACTTTGTCACCCAAGAGACTTTACTATCCCCAAGTTCTCCAGTTTTTTAACTTTCGCGCTTATTCTGCCTCATGCAATTACGGAAACAAATACTTTGTTGTCAAAAACCTAGATCCTGGGCGTGGACTTACACACTGCTTAGCAAACCAGGCTGTGGCGGCATCCCACAAATGAAATAAAGGAGGATGGGCACAGATGTTAGTTCAGCGCTAATCTTCCTCAAAAAAAAAACCAAAAAACTGGAATAGAATGCATTTGTTGAGTGGCCAAATCATGACATAGAGACTTCAGAGGAAAGAGGTTGTAATGCCAGCAACAGCACGCTGGAACAGTAAGAATGGATTTTCCTGGGCATTAAATCATAGGTGATTTCTCTGATATCACAGTTTGGGTACATTTTACTTTTACTTTCAAATGTAGATGGTGATCCAAAATATCACTTGCCCATTATTTTAAGCAGAAAATACATCTGGATTTTTCTAAGCACATTGAATATGTTCTTTAATACCAGGCACTTATTTCGAAAATTAGAAAAAATGAAATAGGAACTTTATTCAAATGGGTTGTCTATTCTAAAGCCAAAGAAAATTATATTTAAACTCTAACATAATTTCTTTCTCAAGGGATTAGAATTCAGGTATGTCTTTATTGTAATATTTTATTTTGGACCGATCTTACAATTCTAGTCGATTGAATCTTACTTTTAGTGAGTTTCAGGAAAGGATTTGCGGCATTTGGCTGAAACAGGTTAGATTTTTTTAAGAGCACATTTTGAGCCTATTTTCTTTCCGTTGGGAGCAATTGTATTTGGCGCAATTCCAGGGTAGTGGCTACAACTTCACATCTTTTAAGATATAGATTCTGGCTTTACATTTGACGGCTGAAGCCTTAAGTTTGCCCTGTTTCGTTTTTGAAAAATCTATACGCAAAGTATTTAAAGTTACATTATCCTATCACGGGAATGCATGTATCTAGATAGCAAGGGAACACATGCCCATCACTGCTATAAACACAAACAACACAGCGGTGTGTTGCTGAGCGTTCTCTCCCTTCTTAATGAACACTTGTTCTGTGATCACCTTTGAAGTGACGAGCCTTAGCTGGAGAAGTGGTTTCTGCGGCCTTCACTTGCTGGGAGTGACCAATAGCAGGACCAAAATCAATCTCTGTCAGGCTTGTAATGGAGCACTTCCCTAATTTATGAGACAGTTTTCCCATTAACAGCAAAATCTTGAGAATTAAATAAAAACAGACCTTCACAAGTGCTGCTGCATAGGTGAACGTGGGATAAACATTGACAAATGCGCGTGCCTTGTGCAAGCCTGACTTTGAAAAATGCTGTGTCAGACTTTTAGGTCACATTTTGACAACAATTAGGAACACTGAAATAAATAGTTGCCAATTCTTCTTTGTTATGACAGGAGATGTAAAGCCATCTTTACCAGGAAAAAGGCCTATTTTATGAATATGAATTGTATTACCACAGTGTTCGGCCATCTTGCTGTGACTGAGAATCTGTAGGCGTTTCCATTATAAACCAGAGGAGAATTCTTTTGAAGATTTGAAAAGTTTGGTTAAGCTGTTTTCACCTCATTATTTGTAAAATTCCTGTGCCACTGCAATTCCATGCTTCATACAGAACCCACAAAATGGTTTAAAAAAAAGTTAAATGTCTAGCTAAAGTTTATTTTTAGTATGAAAAAAATCTCACTATAATATTTTATGCAATGTTCTGAGAAAATCTAAATGACTCAAGAGTGCCAGCTGAAATGCTAAGTCTTTAAAGTTTGCTCTAATTTTATCTAATTTGTAAACTTCAGAGATTCACATGTTGGTAGCATAATCTTGAATTAATTTCCTTGATTACATGCATCTGTATCTTTACATTGATCTAAAGACTATAGTCTATAATGAGAAAGAGCAATATTTCACGAGTTGGGATGAATCTATATGAACACAAAACTACTAGCCCTTTTGGTCAGAAATTGGATCAAGTCCTGTCTGAAGCTACTAATTAATTATTTGAACAGAGTTTGTCAATTCATTTAAAACTGGTTAGTAACCCTGCATCCCATGTAGTTATTCCATCTGTCCTCCTCAGGATTTCTCTGGAGAAAACAAATAAAGCAAAAAAAGCAATAAATAAATAAAATGAAATGTATCTTTTAAAATGTATTTAAGAATAAGAGTAAAATTATTGAAAATTCTGGAAATTGAAATGTGAGATAGAATCTTTAAAACTGGGACCAATAATAAATATATATATACAGTTCTATATATACCCATAGATACATGGCGTATACTAATTTAGGTGGTCTGGGTGCCAGTAACAGTCAGTACACCTCGTGTACAGTCATATAATGTATAATATGGGTGTTCACGGTCAGTGAAAGTGCAAGCTTAAAGGAATGGCTCTTCTTCACATGATGATTCAGGACCTTCAAGTACCTTCCATTTTGTGGTTCTACCACCCGCTAGGGCCATGTTATCCAACCTAAAGAAGAGCAAAGAGAGTGAGCCCTGATGACCAAGTGGTTAAATTTCAGCACGCTCTGCTTTAGCGGCCCAGGTTCATTTTCTGGTCACAGAACCACACCACCCATCTGTCAGTTGCCGTGCTGTGGTGTGGTGGCGTCTCACATAGAAGAACTAGAAGGGCTTATGACTAAGATATACAACCATGCACTGGGGATTTGGGGAAAAAACAAAAGAAGAGGAAGATTGGCAACAGATGTCAGGTCAGGGTGAATCATTCTCCCCCACATGAAAAAAGAAGAAGAGCGAAAGAGGGAGCATGGAAGTATAATCACATCTTAAAGACCGTTTCTTAGAAATATCCCTCATCTCTTCTTCTCACATCCCATTGACTAGATAGCAGTCACGTGGCCACAATTCACCACAAATCTAACTGTGATATTTACTAGGAAGAAAAGGTGTTCTAGTAGATTTGTTCTGCTACGCTTACATACTAACCAAAAACTCTAATTTAAATTTCTACCTCACCTTCTCTGAACTAAACTATTTAGCAACCTCCTATAATCAGAATGCAGTAGTAATTAAAAAAAGAGGTGCTCAGAGTGTCTAAAATAGATATGGTAAAGCACATGAATTAAAGCACTTGCACTTTACACGTAATAGAGCCATTCAAATGGCCATCGCGATTTTAATTAATTTTTGTTCCTTGTGTAGTCCTGATGTCTGTTACTTGGTTTCCTCATCTACCATAAAGTAAAAGAAATCAATGAGAAAAACAATAGACGTTGCCATAGGTAAGTACACTGAAAGGAGCCTCCTTTACAAGGAAGACTGTTAGACTGGTAAATAAATACATGGATAAATCAACTGATCAACCAATCAATCATGATAGTTTGAAGCTCTTTAGTATATGGTCAAACTTTCTACTTATCTTTCACATCATAGCTCCAATATTACGTCCTCTTCAAAACTTTCCTTCATCCATTTTGTCAGAATTATCTGTCTCCTGTGTGGTCAAAATCTCTCAATAATTTTTCCGTATGTCCACTATGGCCTTTGTAACATTTTCCTCTTTTCTAAATTATGAGTTTTTGTAGACTGGGGATGATTTATTTCTTTTTAATTTTTGAAGCTTTCCCACTCTCTGTGTTTAGCACAAAAATAGGTGAAATGGATGAATCAAACCACTTTCCAATAATATCAGGTGAAACCTTGTATTACAGCGGGGGAAGTACAATAACTGAGAAATGTCCAATTTAGAAGTGAATGTTCAGATTATAACTTTATTTTCCTTAGAAAAGTAGATTTTGAGTTACCAGGAATGCTTATCTATCTACATATATATTATATTTTATATATTATATATTAGTCATACACACAGATCTTCCTCTACTTACAATGGGGTTACATCCCAATAAATCCATGGTAAGTTGAAAATACTGCAAGTTGAAAATGCATGTAATACACCTAACCCACCAAACATCATGGCTTAGCCTAGCCTACCTTAAATGTGCTCAGAGCACTTACATTAGCCTACATTTGGGCAAAATCATGTAACATAAAGCCTATTTTATAATAAAGTGTTGAATGCCTCATGTAATTTATTGACTACTGTTCTGAAAGTGAAAAAGCGTATGGCTGTGTGAGTACAGAATGGTTGTAAGTATATTGGGTGTTCACCCTTGTGGTCATGTGGCTGGCTGGGAGCTGCAGCTCGCTGCCGCTGTCCAGCATCCCGAGAGAGCATCCTACCACATATCACTAGCCAGGAAAAGACCAAAATTCAAAAAATTCGAAGTATGGTTTCTACTGAATGTGTATCACTTTCACATCATCATAAAGTCAAAAAATCGTAAGTCAAATAATCATTAAGTCTGGGATGGACTGTAAATTAAAATGCATATGTAATATTCTGCATATTATCAATTTCTTATATTGTTGTTAAATATAAAAGATAGAAATGATTCCAGAGCCAATGTGGCTATTATATGAATTTCATTTTGCCATAACTTAATTAGAGCTTGCATAGCAATACAGATGTGGAAAATTTCAAGATCGTGACTTAACCATTCCACAAATTTCACTTTGGATCTTAAGCAACATCTTCCATCACTTCTAAGAATGATCAGAGGAAACACATATAATCTAGCAGGAAATTTTTGATGTGTTCTGGAATTTGTGTTGAATTTGGAGATCCTAGGCCACAATGCCTCAGTGAAATGTCCATTTATAAGTCATTACCATTTATGTCTCAAATGCACATCCATAAATTGTCATCTACATCCAGATTGCCTAACTCCCAATTGATCACACTGTTTTTGAGACAAGACAGTTGTATATTTTTCAAATTTACAAAAATACAAACTGAACTTCTATCATTCAATTGTTTAAAATCTTCCGGGTGCCTTAAATTCTGCCAAGTGAAAAAATTGTTCTTATGGGCTACATTTCTCTCTTTATGTACTGTGCTATCATATTTAGAAAGAATTCTCTGTCAAGAATATTTCAGTAAAAGATCATCTTAATGGCAATTTTTCTATTTCAAGAAATATTGTTTCTGTCAAATTTCTATGTGTTTGGTGGATAAACATTTCCTTAATCTTTGCAGTCTGGGAGTCATCATACCTTTTGTAGATGAAAACATAATTATATATGCTATTCATAAAATGTTTAGGGCATAAAAATCACCTCTATTGATACCACAACTGAACTACATGTCAAATTATTTGCTAAGTCAAAGATCCCATATGAATAGAAAGTATCATTTGTTTTCCTGAAAATGTCAAAAGTATGGCAACCATAGAGACTTCAGTTTTATTATCTTTTAAGGGCAGAAATATGTGGATCTTAGATGACAGAAAGCCAGGGTTTTTCCCCTTTAAATAAATTAAAACTGCTAAGATATAAACTCCCTGAAAAATGGGGCTCATAATAGAAATAGAAACTGACCCTTAACTATAGTGGCACTACTGGATGCCGTTATAATAAGCTCCTCTAGATGCCATGGTGTAAATGTATTAGCCGTACTAAGAGACCCACTCCTGCTATAATTATGTTAGGAACCAATAAGACAGCTCAGAAATCAATATGCTAAGACAGATAGAGTAAAGGACCATGGTCAGCCCACTGGGAATAGATTAGTCTGGCAGGTCCCTAGCTGAGCCATGAAGAAGAGGATATCTTTGCTGTTGTAGAAAGCCATTAATTGTAAATTTTCCTGAACAAGGAACTTGAAGGGGAAGCTTAGACTGCGTTGTTCGTACTACTCAATGAAAACTGCAACTCTTATTGATCACGAGTTAAGCTTTTTATTCTTATTTCAAAATCCAACGGTGCAAAAATCTAAATGTCCAGAGGGAGTTTTGAAGCTTTGCCCACAGCACAACTGAAACTCTTCCTTGGTTATTAATTTGTTTTAATATTTTTAAAACTTCTAGACTAGATCAATAAAATCATATTTAGACAATGGCCCTCCACACCGGCAAGTCTACTGGTGTGACAATGATTATCTAATCGATTAATATTCACATGTCACATAATATGGTAAGAGAAGACACATTCTTTTCAGTATTTTCTACAAGTTAGCAATCACTTGCCTATTAAATATTACTGAATTTAATACTAATAAGGTGGAAGAGCTGCTGCAACTTATTTTAACTATATCCAATTGAGTTTCCTTAATAGTGTTAGACTTAGCTGAATCATTTGCTTAATAGACAGAAGTAGTATAATTTAGTAGTTTTGCTAAGAAAGAAAAATAAAGAAAGAAAGAAGGGAGGAAGGAGGGAAGGAAGGAAGGAAGAAAAAGAAAGAAAGAGGAAGGAAGGAAGAAAGAAAAGAAAGAAGAAAGAAAGAAGAAGAAAACAAAAGGCCAACCTTTTGTCATTACTCTTTGGCACATCTGCTGATCTCCAATCAAGCTTTCAAACACAGAGTAGTAAACAAAAGCAGCAATCAAGCAAGGACAAAGTCAGAGCCATAAGTGGTTTGAATGAGTGTGCAATTTCTGCCCATATGACCATCCTGACACAATTGCTCTAATTTTCTTTCCAGAAATGACTGATAAAAGATTTAGGTAATTGCTATGGAGACAGACTTCCTTCCATCACTAGGTGTCTTGAATAATACAGCCTCAGGGTCATAAGATGGAGTGTCAGTTTCTGCAGAGTCCTAAATTAATACTTGTCCCTGCTTTAGCTACACTTCCTGTACATCTAATGAAGTGAATGTAATTTATTTTGACAATATATTGAAAATCACTTGATCAAATGACTATTCTGTAATGAACACAAAAGGCAATATAGGCTTAGAAACTATAAACTCCAAAATAACATAAATACACATCAATTTCTCAAAGCACATTTTTTCCCTAAAACTTGTGTATGTCGTCAGAATAAATATGAAAGAAAATAGTTTCTAAAAGCATAATAATTCATGCAAATGTAGAAAAAATGTGCGTTTTGCTCTGATGCCTGAGATTGACCTTTCTCCATTCAGCACATGACCTTGTCCCCTCTAATCAAAGTTAATTTATCTGGCTGATCTTTGCATTTCTAACTATTAAGTAGCACTCGCAGCACACAGAAAGAAGAACGGAGAGCCACGAACAAGCTAGTACTTTGGAGGAAATTCTGAAAATATTGTACATCAGCCCTGCCAGAAATTTCATCTTCATATGTGAACAGTTTCCAGGAGAATCTTAAACAGCTCCACTAAAACTTCACAACAGCAGACAGACTATAGTGTCGAGGTCTCCTGAATGTTATGACATTTTCAATAGTTAATGAAATCAGCTGTGTGCTAATAAAAACTCCCTATATTTACATCATAAATGATTAGAAGGTTACACAATTTGTTCAAAGATACACATGCAAGACTAATGTAAAAGATAGTTTATCAACTTGGAAAACGTTATTAGGCCTTACCATGAAGTTTTTATTTTTTCCTGCAGTGGAAAACATCGACTAAAGTCTGAAAATATTCAAACACTTGAATTAATGCATACATTTAATTGTTCCGGAGACCATCGCATGATTTTCTTTCTTCAGAAAACCAGCAGAACACCTTGGAAGCTAACAGAGGTAGTATAATTGCAATATTTAGTTTGCATTAAAAGGAAATACACTTGGTACCATCTTGGCAAGAGGGCCAAAGCAAGGCATGCGTCTGTACGGTGGCACTGTGACAGTGTACTGTAGTGTTTAAATACAGCCCGGCTGAAGCCAGTGGATAATGCTCAGTAATGGGTTAATCAATACTTATTATGGTTTTATTGGTTCACTAAAGAGAGAACAGAACCTAGTGAGCACAGAGTTGAAAAAATCACTGCATCTGATCTAGATAACATCTACTCTCCCTAAGGGATTTCCCTATTCAAGAATCCAATTTGCCATGCCTGATTGACAAGGATTGGATCCTAGGGAATCACATAACTCTTTTTAGGACCCAATAAAATCCTAATGGATTTGTCTGACTGACCAGGAGACTTCTAGTTTTACTAAACTGCGGTGGTTTGCTGCAATTAGCCTTTATTCCACTTGCAGTTGAAAAACTGGCCGATTAGGAGTCATCCTCCTCTGTAAAGGCCTGGCGTCCTGCTGGGATGTACCCGCAGGAAGGAGGTGCTGTGCTGTAGAAAAGAAGGCCCTTATGATAAATGGAAAACATTTGAAAGCCTCTGAAAAATGGTAATCAAAACAAGATTCAAATGAAAAAGGAGAAAGTCCAACTAAATTGAATGCTTAAAATCCATTTATTGGTCAGTTAACCCCTACAATTTCTTTCTCATTCAGGTCATGGTAACAGAAAGGAACGTCTCTGTTTGAAAGCAGCTTTAAAATGTGTACCTTCTGCTATCTGAGCTTCCCCTTGAATATCTGAAGTTTGAAAAAAAAATCCTTCTGCCACCACAAAAATCTTAGACATAGTTGTCCTTGCGCCTGCTCTCTTTTCCTAGAGATACTGTTTTTACTGAGCAGTTAACTTGTTCAAGCACACTGGTTTTTGATCATGGCATACTAACTTGGTGGCTCTCAAGAAGTCAGAAAACAGTGGGAGTGCGACAATGATTTGAAGTCAGGGCTGAAAGGTAGCAAAAGGAGAACTTTTAAATAACATAAATCGAATTTTGAAGCAAACATACCTGTGATATAAAAATCACTAGTGCAACCCATTTTCCTCTAGAATTGTGTCTGTGCTTTCATAAAGCATAAATGACTCTTTAAATGTGTTTAAATTGAATGGATTTCATAATCAGAAATACATTCACTTTAAATAGATATCATGATTTACTCTTTTCCCTTCAGACTTGGAGGGAGCTTAAGAGCTCAAATGAGGCCACACGACCAGCATCCTAACTACAGTTTCCAGTTCAAAAATCTCCAGCTGGAAGGCCATGCTGATAAGGCATGTATGACTATCTATGACAGTAGATGTTTAAACATATGGAATGGATACATAAACTTCATATGTTTAAACATATGAAATTATTTAAATATTGGGGTAGAATATTATCACATTTAAGTATAGGAAATTTTTTTCTTTTTTTTTTGAGGAAGATTAGCCCTGAGCGAACATCTGCTGCCAATCCTCCTCTTTTTGCTGAGGAAGACTGACCCTGAGCTAACATCCACGCCCATCTTCCTCTACTTTATATGCGGGACCCCTGCCACAGCATGGCTTGACAAGCCGTGCAGAGGTCCACACCCAGGATCCAAATTGGTGAACCCCGGGCCACGGAAGCAGAATGTGCGAACTTAACCGCTGTGCCACCGGGCCGGCCCCTATATAAATTTTTGAATCATGACATTCTAGCTCAGTGACTGTTAAGAAGACAAAAAATACTGTGTATGATAATTATAGAGGAAAGGCAGAAACAAAAGAAGAGAGGGAGGCATGTAGAAGAAGAACAAGGAAGCAGTTGAATAGACGGATACTGATAAAATATTAGCATGATTATCTCTTTAAGTGAAATTGTGTCTTTTTAATTTTCTTCATTTTGTTTGACTCTAGTTTTTAAATGAAGGCACTTTTGTTGTGGAATAAAAAAACATAAATTTTATTGAAAATTTAAAAGTGATATGTGACCAGGTATGATGATGCAGAAATTGTATTTGTAGACATTGTAATTCTAAGGAGGCTCTAGATCACCTCAAAAGTGTTCCAATGATATTGCAAAAGATGAGTGAATTTGGTCTTTTGGTCCTTAGTGGACTAGATTTATGTAGGCTTCAAGATTACTTTTAAGCATCTTGCTAAAGTTTGTAGGGTAAGTTCTAAGTAATTCTGACACTCTAAAAATGAAATATGTTCTCTAGAGCTAATATATTTACTTCACCTTAGCACACAGTGAAGTGTTTCCAGGGACCAAGAATAAATTTAAAGATGTCCATAGAAGCTACATCTATTGTTACATCTATTGGGGGAGTTTTAATCAGGATAGGGAAGAAATACTATTGAAATATTATCAGAATATGGAGAGGATTGTTTAGTGAATGGTTAAAATGTTCCTCCTTAGGATTTTTACATTTGTTTATAATTATGATCCCTGTTGTTGCTCTAGGACTTTAAACGATTTATTACTGTTGGTTAAGAGTTTAGTAAGAATCTCCTTATTTTAGGTGATATTGATTACTTGTCCAGATGTGACTTGCTAATGAATATTATTTAATTTTAATTTGCTGCTAATTTTATTTCATCTATAGAACTAGCTGTATTTTATCCACACATTACTAGAATGTAATTTCCACACTTAATATAACATTTTGATTTTAAAAGGCAACCCAATTTAAATGATTTTTATTCAAAATCATCAGTAATGCTGGTTAGAGAAAAATGAAAAGGCTTCCAGTTTAAAATGATCATCTGAGCCATGCATTTGCCTATCTTGTCTCACGAAACTTAAGCGTAATGTCAGCGAGAGAATGGCTCAGTATATGAACCCATAAAAGCAAACAAGAATTAGCCATAAGTGAGAAAATAAGAAACTGAGCAATGTTCTGAAACACAGAAAATAAATGAAAGCGTGTCGATGGTTGAAGCAGAGTTGAGACAAACTGTATTTTCCAAAAGTGATCACAGCAATATTTCCAAGTCCATACGTCATTCCAGAACTTTCCTATTCCCTCACAAAATGATGGAGTCTATTTCCCCTGCGTTGAAACTGTGTGAACCTATTTCACTGTGTAGGTATATACAATACAGCAGATACGCTGCTATGTAACCTCTGAGTCTAAGTCATGAAAGGTGATATGGCTTTTGTCTGGTTCTCTTCTTGGGATGCTTGCCCATGGACCTAGCCCCCATATTGTGAGGAAACCCAAGTCAAATGGAGAGGCCACGTATAGGTGTTCCAGTCCCCACAACCAGCTAGTCTCAGCTGACAGCCAGCATCTACTGGCAGAGATATGAACGTGCAAGTCTTCAGGTGTGCCCATTCCCTAACCTTTGCCCCAACCGATGCCAAATGGAGCAGAGAGGAGCTATTTCTGTTAAGTCTTCACCAAGTTGGAAGATCACGATCAAGATTAATGCTGTATTTAAGTCACTAAGTTTTGGGGTAGTTTTGAGGTAGCAATAGATAACCAGAACCAATTTCACTAATCAGAAGTAGGGCGTTATCATAACAAAATGTAAAATATGTTGCTTGGGGGTCAAGTAGCAGGTGGAAGTGGGAAGAACTTTGAGGAAGGTGTTAGGGAAAGATTAAAAGCCTTGAAGAGGTTATTAACAGATCTTTGATGGCACTCAGGGACACTGTTAGTCATGGCTTAAAGGATATGAAGAAAATATTATTGGAAGCTGGAGGAAAGGCGGCCCCTGTTAGATAGCGGCCAAAAGTGTAACCACATTTGCCTTTGGTAAAGAGGAAGATAAAAAATATATCTAATGAACTGGATGATCCAGCTAAGGAGATTCCTAGGCGGACTACTGAAATTGCCACCTCGCTCCTTTTCACCGATTTTGATAAAATGAGAAAGAAAAAAAGTGAATTAGAAGTTGTTGTTTCGTTGTCAAGTGAAATTAACAGAAGATATAAACTACCAGGCCTTGCTGAGTTCAAAAACAAAAATACTTCATATTACTGGCTTCTCCAAGATCCCCAAATGAGAATGAACTTCAGAGCAAATATCACATCCGAGGTAGGAATACGGCATCACTTTTAATACTTCTGAAGATTTAAGGATTGCCTCAGAAATTCTCTCAGTCAGATAAAGTCTTCTAAGAATCTTAAGGGTACAGCTCGCAGATCTTATCCATGAAACCATAGGGGTAAAATTCTTAAGGGCACTGTATATCAGGTCTTCCAAAAAGGCAAAGATGGAGGAGGCCTTACCTCAAAAGATTGTTGGATATGACTGGCTAAATGAACAACAGTAAGATTCATAAAAACACCACCAAATTTTTCAGGGGATCGTGTGGTTGGAAACACTGCTGCCTTGGACTAAAACGAACAGTGACAGTACAAACGGAAAAATGACCTTTAGTTCTCTGAACCACTATGAGGTAAAGCAAGCTGATAAAATTACTCAGTGGCAACCGAAAGCCATTCTTTACGGAAAAGAAAGAACGACTCAGAAGGTAAAACCAAGAGCCTAAAGGTCAGAACAAAAACCTATGGAGAATCATTCTTAAGCAGTAGTACTAAGCCCTAACGAATGAACTGGAATCTGTACCCGGATAGATTTCAGAATTATGATGAAACAGTAGAAACAGTCTGCCTCTCTCTTCTCCCTTTTTTGCTGATACACAGCACAAAGTGCTAGCCATGTGAGGGAAGCCATCTTGGAAGTGGAGTCGCAGCCTCAGCTGAGCCACTTCAGCTAATGCTGTGTACATCAGAAATTAGCCATCCTTGCCAAACTCTGCCTCAAATACCGATTTGTGAGTAAGTAAATGATAGTTGTGGGGCTGACCCCGTGGCCGAGTGGTTAAGTTCGTGCGCTCCGCTGCAGGCGGCCCAGTGTTTCGTTGGTTCGAATCCTGGGCGCGGACATGGCACTGCTCATCAAACCACACTGAGGCAGCGTCCCACATGCCACAACTAGAGGGACCCACAACAAAGAATGTACAACTATGTACCAGGGGGCTTTGGGGAGAAAAAGGAAAAAATAAAAAATCTTTAAAAAAAAAAATAAATAAATAAATGATAGTTGTTTTTTAAGCCACTAAATTTTGGCACGGCTTTTTTATGCATCAGTGAACAACCAGAAGAGCAATTGGTGATAGGAACAATATACAATATATACATGATACAGAAGGGAAAAATCAAGTCATTTACAAAGAAATAAGAATCAAATTGACTTTAGTCTTCTCTTCAGCTCATAAGATTACAGAACACATTAGATCAATGCTTTTCAAGTTGTGAAAGAGTAATTTTGAATTGACAAAATAACTTTTTAAAGCACGTATAGCCTATAAATTCTTAATCTATATTCATGATTTTCATAATTACACTTTGAAAGGTTTTCAATCATTCAATATTCAATCAAAAAAATTAATTCTTCATATCTTCCATGTGTTTAATATACTCTTTTTAGGAGAGTGTGACTAATCTCAATGGAAAAATTTTCTTTTTTTCCAGCATTGATCAGGCAAGGCAAGGTTGAGTTAATGAAGGTGGAAAACCATGTACATTCTGGTGGCACATGTTTTTCTGAATGTGTTTTCTTAACAGCAACTAAATCAAATGATAACACATTATACCTAATCAATTGATTTATCATTTTACCACATTAAAAACTTTTTTCTTTAGTGTCTTGTTAGCACAATAGGGCTATGGAGTTTTTGAAGCTATCCTGTGGCTCTCACAGAATTTTCCTTACAGATCTCAGTGCTCTGGTATGATAATAAATGAATGCTATAAAAAAAAATAAATAGTTTACTAGGGGTGAAGTGAGGATGGTGATTAGAACTGAAGAGCCTCAGACTGAAGCTACTCTCTTGCCTATTGGCCATGTTTTTGATTTTTCAGAAAATGCCACTAAGCACAGCTTCCCTATCGATGTTGCAGAAAGATAGCTAGCTCATTCCTGAGCTTCAGTTTTGGTAGAACCAATGCACAGCTGCCTCAAATACATCTAATTACTGCAGTAATTAAAGTTCTTACCTTACCTGTGTAGTCAAGGACACAAGGACTTCTAATGGGAACAAATCTAGATATAAAACCTTGCTGTCAATTAGCCCTGATGGCTTGAAGGAGACTGAGGGTTGAGTTACAGCTCTGTACAACAACAAATATAGTAATTCAGCACCTCTTTCTTTTCCTGGATCCTACCCAAGAGTTTTGGAGAAGAAAGACAAGAAGATTATCTGGGTAATATGATCTTAAGACTATCAGTGGATAATGGTGTCGTCCATCAACTTTGCGCTAGTGCTTACCGCTAACAAAAGATGGGACTGCTACAAATACAAGCCCTTCAATCTGGGAACAACACAACTGTTCAGTTTCTTGTCACAGATTCTGTCAAGAGAATGCAGACCAAAAAAGGGGAAAAGAAATGTGACTCTGCTCTGGGCAGTCTTATGCTCAGTCCTCTCCCAGCAAAATCATCTTTCCTAATGAGCCCAACTTTCATAGGCTGGCAATATGTTGAGAAGCTTTTTCTTGGGTTTTTTAAATCATTGTTTTTCTATTCTGATAAGGAAATAACTGGAGTAAATTGTGGGAGAGTTAAATTTATGCACTAGGAATTGCTAAGGTATTTCTAAAAAAAAATGTCTTAGAAAAGTTTTCGTCCTTAGAATATCCTGAAAGGACTATATATTGATCTGAAAAATATAGCTATCATATGCATTATTTGGAATGTTGTTGCTTCTGTAGCCTCTCAGACTTGCCACTTGATGCCAAAGGTAATTCACATACCTGTCTTCTCTCAGATTACAAAGCCATTGAGACCATTTTACGGACAAATCCCAGAGCCTTTGTGGCTAGCAAAATGCTGCATGAGTCTGTGTCTCGATCTGAACTGAACTTGAGCTTTGCATTAATTATGTTAAATTCCATTCTATTGATTATAATGAATGCTAAACATTCCATTGGGGACAATCATTTCCATTTTCTTTCTGGTCCTGTTCTTTTTCCCATTTTCTTACTTTTATCATACAGAGGAAAATGCAGCAATATATTGTGATGGTTAGTTTTAGGTATCAATTTGGCTAGGCTGTAGTACGCAGTTTGCTAAGCAAACACTAATCTAGGTGTTGCAGTGAAGGCATTTTGTACATATGGTTGAGATTTGCAATTAATTAACTTTACCCAAAGAAGATTGTCCTTAACAATCTTGGTGCGGCCCTCATTCAAACAACTAAAGGCCTTAAGTGCAAAAGCTGAGGTTTCCCAGAAAAGAAATTATACCTCAAGACTGCAGCATTAAATCTTGCCTGAGTTTCCAGCCTTCTAGCATGTTCTATAGATTTCAGCCTTGCCAGCCCCAGCAATCACATGAGCCAGTTCCTTAAAATAAATGTGTGTGTGTGTGTGTGTGTGTGTTTGCATGTTTTTTGGGAGAACCCTGACTGATATATATGTTTAAGAAACATGGAACTTCATAATTTCAGAGAATGCCATGTTTTTTTTTCTATGTTTGGCATGTCTTGTTTTATATTTGAATACCACATCTTTGTAGTCACTAATAGAAATGCGAAAATGTACTTTAAAACTATCTACGTAAGTATTTTAAAAGAGCAAGAAGAAAAACCCATAGGGTATACATTTTTGCCCTATCAATTAGGAGAATGATTACAATTTCTTTCATGATACGGTTAAACATTGTTAGGTTTACTTATATCATGCTTTCTAAAATAGTTGCTGATTTGTTACAACTTAAGGAAGCAGAAGTTGCTAAAAGTTTAAAAGAGTATGCAAAATGTTTCTTTTCTCTTCTAAGAGAAAGGGTTTTTTCCCCAAATTAATATGGGCAAATAAGCTGGAACAAACTCATGTAGCATTTGTAAATCTAAGTTCATAGACCCTCCAGTTATAATTTTCAACTTGCAAGAAATAATCTCAGGAATTTAAATAACATCAACATATCATTTCATTTAAAAAGAGGAATTCCATTTTATCTCCTATGCCAACTTTAATGGATTGAGAGAAAAATGGTGGATCATTGTTTTGAAAAGAATCTTGAAGCTTAATCCAGCTTCAGTTGCAAATGATTAATATGTCAGGTGTAGACATGGATTGGAAGATTGGGTAATAGTAGTGATTAAGATATTTGTCAGCACTGATCAGATCTGTCCTAATCTAATGATCAAAATCATTTAATACTTTTCCTAAATTATCTAAATACGTTACATTCTTATCCGATTTGAAACATCCAAAATAAGCAAATGCTATCACTTATTCAGGAAATCAATTCTATTATCTTGCTATTCTTTTTTAAAAATAAAAGAAACATTTTATAAATTCTAAGACCGTAGAATTAGGCCTTTTTAAAATTAGTATAGCTTTAAATTACTTTGCTCTGATTAACACACAATTTGGGGTAAATGCCTGTCCACATTCACTACTGTTTCTGGTATTGAAACTCATCAGACTAACACGAAAATAATAATATAAGAAATGATATTAGAAAGTCATAGATTGTAAGACTGTAAAATATATGTGCACACTTGGAGTGTGTGTGTATACATATATATATATATATGTATATTTGGTAGATTAAAATTTTTTGAAGACAAGAGTAGCTAAACTGGAGAATCTAAAGAGAAGGGCCTTCCCAGGAAAAACCTTTGATGACATTGTGGAACAGTACATCTTCAGCAGGATATAAAATATAGCATTTTTATTGTTATTATTTTAATTCAGGTTGTTTTACCTTTCAGAAAAGATAGACAATTAGGAAATAAAATGGATGAGGAACCGTATAAATTTTCCTAAAATGCCACTTTTATCAAGTCAGTTCCACCAGTACACAGTTCTGATGGTTTCTTCTTGCACACTGACTCAAGCTCGAAGCCTTCTGATAAACTTTTAGGCTCCCCATAGTATGCCCAAGTCTATTTCCTCCTCATTCATAATATTATTCTCCCTTTATTTTAAGCAGGATTATCTCTCTGCTTGTGTCTTGAATTTTTTCGCTTTTCTTGTACTAATAAAGCCTTTATTGTCTACTCTCTTACTGCTCATCTCTCTCTATATCATCTTTCTTCTTCAAGGCCTGGCCCCAAATCTCTCCTAAACAATAGCACACAGTCAGTAAATAATTACTGATTGATTTTATCTTTGAAACAATAAAACTGTGAAACAAAATGACCCCAGGCTACAAACTATAGGCAAATAAGTGATAGATGGTGAGGTGTCCATTGCGTGTGAGTAAATCATAAAATATGACATAAAACCTATCACAAATGTCAGGTATATTATGTACCCTGTTGGGAAAATTTTATATCTAATAAAATAATAATAAAACTCATATTGGTCTAATATTTTAAAAATAGGGAAAGCTACAATATTATGACTAAAGTAATCATAGAGAATGTCTATACTTAGCCGAGTATTTCCTCTAGATAGCTTCAATTATTCCATGTTCCATTCTCAACGTGTTGTTCATGATATGATCCTCTAGTGCCAAGTGAGCTTGTCGAGGACGACTTCACCTGTCTTGTTCACCACTGGATACCAATCATCTAGCATATGACCTGGCTGTGTTAGACACTCAACAAGTGTTTGTGACATGAATAAATAAACGAATGATTACATTTTATTTTCTATCTATTGAAATGTTCTTAAATGTGGCATATTTCACTTACTTTTATTTCTTCCCCAATGGCATATCTACTCCCCTTTCTATCAGTTCACAAATGGAATTTACCTTTCATTTTCCCTAAATTGAGACAATGTTCATCGTCCTTGCCCTGCTATTCCCACTCTTTGTGGTTTTCATCTTACTATTTCGCTAAACAATAAAACATCTGTCCCTTCGCTACATCTATTCAAATCTTTTACTTCCTTCAAAGCCCAACTTGAATTTCACCTTTCTGAAACCTTTAAAAAATAATTACAATGAATGTCAATCTTTCCTTTACATTTAAAAACTTTTTTTCAATTTAAGGCACTATTTTGCTTATATATTACTTCCTAATTCTTCAGTAATTTTATGTATTATTTCCTAAGCAATTGAAAATAGAGTGTTCTATCATACTGTTTATTTTATTTACATTGATTACAAAAAACATACAGTAAATATTCAATAAATTGTACTTGACTTAAAATGAAAAGACTTTGGCCAACAAAAATTAATACCTCCTAATTTTTGGAAAATGACATACCCTGAACGGTGTTTGGTGGCTGTGCATAGTAACAGGAAGTATGCACATGGAATGAGCACATTTTTTGCAATAATAATGGCGTAAATTGGGTTCAAGATCATGAACAAAAAAATCACATAGCTAGTCAATATGAAAATGTTAACCAGAATCTGATATTTTTAATTGCTGGAAGAAATCTAAGAGAGTTGTTAAAATAAACTACATGTGAAGTATAGATATTTTTAATAGAAAATATATAAAAAATAAAAGGACTGGTCATTTTATTAAGAAACATCTAATATAAAGGTTTATAAAATTTTGATCTCAGAATCTCCAAAAATTCTGAAAAATTATGGAGGATTCCAAAGAATTTTTGTTTATGTGAGTTATATGTATTAATACATACTGTATTAGAAATAAAAACAGGCATTTTAAAAAGAACTATTTATTTATTAATTATTATTTATTCATTCTTTTAAAAATAGCAATAATAAACTCATTTTATGTTAACATAAAAGCATACTTATTTTGAAAAATAACTATTCTCCAAAATTTTTAAAAAATTATTTTTTTTGTTTTAGATTTTCAAATATCTTCAATACCTTGCTTAACAGAAGACAACTGGATGCTCGCATCTACTTCTGTGCTCAACCTGGTGTGATCACAAGCCACATAGCCTCTGGAAATTCATTGCATATTTGCGAGAAAATGAATGTAAAGGCAAATTACCTCTTAGTGTTATTATGACAATGGTTTTACCAGACCATACTTTAAGAACCACTGACTGCAACGTCTCTTTCTCCTTTGATGCTAAATGCATTCAGCCCAGGCTGAAAGTGGACCATTGTGGTTACCAAATTAGGGGCTGCCTCCTTTGCTGAGCCAGACTATACATTAACATATATTTTTAATTGACATCAGGGAGAAATACTGGATACAAGTTTGATTATGCCCTTTCTTTTTTTATTCAAATGCTGTCAAACAAAACCCAAATGGTAACTGCAATGCTTCTAGCCGGCTACCTGAAAATGGTCCATTCAATCCTGCAAATGTTTCAAGACCTAGAGCGGACATTGCTAATCTAGGGGTTAGGAAGACTAGAGTTGCTTCCTTCCTCTGCTCCACCTCTGAAGGCCCAACTGGGATACCATTCCAAGGAGCAGAATTGCACTGGCCACTTTTAGAATTTCCCTCTAGCAGATGCTGAAACACTGGTGGCATCCAGCAAAACTCTTAAGGCCACTTGAGAAGCAATAGTTTCCTGCTTCCTTATGGGAGCAGAAATAATAAGCCTGCATGCTTTCAAAGCCACAAGAGACTTTAGTTCAAACATTTGTAGACACTCTATATTTGAATTCCTTCTTAGAGATACCCAGCCTATCTTATGAAAGGAACATGGAGTTATTAAGACAGTCTGTTATAGTTATAGTCTGTTATGAGCATTTTTATCTTACAAGAGAGAAGGAATAACCATTACAGAGCAGCATCCCAAGTGTCATCCTCATTTCAATTTTTGCTAATTCTAACCAAAGTCTTAGCTGTCTTTCAGTGAGGCTGCTTTGTTTCAAACAGAGTCTCTAGAAATTCATTTAAAGAAAAAATAGAGTTTACCATAAAACTTCCTGGAACCTAGGGGCGTTGTTCTCTTGTCTGTCTCATGGACCACATGAAATCTTTCTCATTGCCTCTCTGCCTCCCTCTAAGAGTCTGCTCTCTCATAACTTTGATTTGCATGATTTCTTTTGTCGCCTGACTCCTCTTATTGTGAAGACAGGTGCCAAGCTAATTTTTGCTCTTTATAAAGTAATATGTTTCTTATAGATACCTAAAAAATTTCCTCTCTGTAATTGCTTATTTGCAAGTTTGCTCTAGTTTTCTACATATTTATTCTGCATGGGGTTCACAGAGATTCTTGAATTGGAGGTTTGATATCTTCTATTAATCTCAGAAAATCCTCAGTAGCACTGCCTTTTCAAACATTTCCTCCGCTTTACGAGGTCTTCTCTCTCTTCTACAACTCCTGTTTCACGCATGTAAAGCCTTTTCAATGTATCATCTATCCCTCTCTCTTCCTCTTTTTTAATGCATTTTCCATCCTTTTGGTTTTCCATGCCTCTTTTAGATATTTTTTTCTGTCCTACATTTTATGCAAGTAATTTTCTCTGTATCTGTATCAAATCTAATGGTAAACACACAGAGTTTTAAATTTCGTTTACTGAACTTTTCAATTTTTGAATTTTCATTTGTCTTCTTTTTGCATATCCAGTTCTCCATCAAACTACTCAATATTCTTGGAAATCCTTAAGCATAGCAAGTTCAGCCATTTAAAATTCTTTGTCTCATCATTCCATTTTCTGGATTACCCGAGGCTGTATTTCTACTTCCATTGTTTTCCTAGGTTCTAAAACATGTAGTCATATTATATACCTTGTTAGTTTGACAAAGTGCCAGACTTTATAGTATTTAGAAATAATTTGAAGGTCTTGAATTATTATACCTTCCTTTAGAGAGAATATACTTTCATTCTTGCATATGGCTAGGGGCACTTGCAATTTCAGATCACGTAATCCTCTTCCAAAGAGATGCGTTGAAACTGAGCCTCCTATCCCTGCAAAGACTAACCTATTTCTGATTAACCCTACTGCTGGCAGGCAGACTTTTAGGACCTACCGTAATGCCTGAGGGCCCTGGATTCTGGTTTTTGTCCTCAAGTTTCTTAAGGATTTCAGAGCTTTGTTCAGTTTCTCAACCTGTCAGCCATCTCTGTAGTAGTCAACAAAATTGCCTAAGTAAAAAAACCTCTTAAGTGAGAGCAGCCTAAAATGATGGGCTTACGTCTCAAGGTTCCTTTCCTTTCTAACTTTCCTAGATCTTGACCCGATAAGTCCTTATTAGCTTTTTAACTTTCTGGTGTCTTCGAATTTATTTTTCCCGCTTTTCTCTCAGTGTGAAAGTTTTTCTGAATTTCCTAGTCCACTATTACTGGAAGTGGCATCTCTGTTGGATATTTTTTCTTTTTCTTTTTTTTTTTTGGAGGGAGGGGTGAGGAAGAGTGTCCCTGAGCTAATATCTGTGCCAATCTTCTTTTATTTTTTTATGTGGGATGCTGCCACAGCGTAGCTTGATGAGCAGTGTGTAGGTCCACGCCTGGGATCCGAACTCTCAAACCCTGGGCCACTGAAGCAAAGAACACGAACTTAACCACTACGCCACCGAGTGGGTCCCCTCATCAGATGCTTTTAAGAAAGAAAAACAAGTAAATAGAACAATAAGTAATAGGTCAGGTGCAATAAAAATACGAGTTGTAGTGATTGCAAAACAACCACTCCTGAAAATGCACAGTACTTTTTAGCTGTTCAACAAGTCATCATTGTTATTTAATGAGAATTTCCCTAGAAGAGAGTTAAAATGGAAAATTAAAGATTCTCCTATTATAATTAAAGCTGGAGTCTGTTAAAGAATCCATTGAAAAAAATACTACTAAAAGAGAGAAATTTTCAGTTTCATTCTTCCATGAGGACTTTATGGAGTTACCTAAGTTCAAATTTTCTCTTGGGGTAAGTAACCAAGACAGTAAATTCGCTAATGGTAAACATATAAGCATTATAATTCAAACTGAAAGAATAGTCAAAGGAATAACTGAATTTGGAAAGAATCTTTCTGAGCCGTGAAAGACCTCAAGGATGAAATCATGGAAATGACTAGAGGAAGTTATATGCTATCGTAAGTGGTCATTCTTTCAAAGTATTGGCTGATTAACTTCCTATAGATAAGAGGGTTTAAAAGATGACCTGTAAACAAAATCATTTCAATTTCATAGTTGGTGAATTTCATGGGGTTATATTAAGTAATTGGATCTTTCATTGCAAAAAGAACTCAACCTACTGGTACATTATGAAGTTTATCTAAGAGCAAATCAATATTTGCTAGAGCTATTTAAGGAAGAAAGTATACATATAAAAAAAGACTCATTTATCTTGTCTTCCCAAGAATTAAAAATATTTGTTACAAATTTCTCTAATGATATTATCTTTGTAAACAAAAATAAAGATTGGAGTTGAATAACAACCATGTAGGGATATTTTCCTAATAGTGTGATATCAAGGGCACATCTTACAACATCGTGATGTCATGAAGAACCTGTCCAAAAATAAAGCTATATCTAGTTGTTCAAGCATGTTTATATCTAGTAGTTCAAAATAGGATATAATGAGTTTTGAATCTAAAGATGAATTCCATGGGAACTTCCCATTTTGGACTCTCAAAAGTAGATGCTGAGACTTTTGATGTCTGCTTGGTATACAAGCTAGAAAGAGCATCATACCTATGCATGTAACAAAACAATGATGGAGAATGTAAGTTCCCAGCTTTTCTTGAGCCCATCAGAGAGCTGAGGTTACAAGCCACATAACTCACCCAAAATCTAAGGAAATGCAGATGCATCAAAGAAGAGACACAATGTGAGCACTGTTTACCTGGGGCAGATGATATAAAAGTGGATAAGATTTCCTTCACTTAAAAGTTTTTTAACAAATTGCTAAAGGGGCTATCATGAGAATACAGAAGCCCTGATAACTGCAGACATAATGAAAATTCACACCCACTCTACAGGCTCTTCTCCACTGACTTCACTGGATACTCACAAGAAAGACTGAGGGCAGGACAAGTCTGAGAAAGTGTTCCTCTTGATGCAAGCATGGAGAAGAGAAATTGTAGCCACTGCAAAAAAGGCACAAGGCTTGGTCCAGATCCATTTTCCGTGTCTCTCTATGAAGCAAAAGCCTTCGGCAACCTGAAAAGAGTAGAAAGCTTTGTTGCCCTTGGGGCACTATGAAGGTGAGCTAAAGCTAAGGGAAAGGAACCCCCTGCAGAGAAACATGAAATCACCCTTAGCCTAGACCATTGAAATTCTATAGCAGTGAACAGGACCAGATCACTGACAATGCCCCATGCCAGAGACCCAGGGAAAAACGCATGTCTGCGACTTATGCATACTCTGAAATCAGAGCAACAGAGGACATTCTCCTCCCACCTTCACCACCAGGCTAACAAGCAGTGAGTAACAAGTGATAGCAAGCTGCTTCTGATAGAAGGACGAGAGCGTGGAGAGACGCTCTCGGGTACACGCACAAAGGGGAGACCTAGACTTCAGGGTGAAGTAGATCTTGAGAGAATCCTCTGGCAAACCAGTCCCCACTTTACACACAAAATGACGGAGAGCAATTTAAAGCCTGTGATGCACTATGGGTAATCATAGCGCAACAAAAGCCATACCCAGCTGGAGTAGCTATATTAATATCAAAGATTTCAAAACAAGGAATATGACCAAGGATAAAAGAAGGACATTATATAGGTCAATTTTCCAGGATGACACAATAATACTAAATGTGTGTGCACTTAACAAGAGGGTTTTAAAATCTAAGATGCAAAATCTGATAGAACTGAAAAGAGAAATAGACTACTCTACAATTGTAGTCAGAAATTTCAATGCTCTTCTTTCAGTAAATGATGGTAGATGTGGTCAGAAAATCTGTAACAATGTAGACAACCTGAACAACATTATCAACCAACTTGACCTAATTAACTTTTATAGAACACTCCACCCAACACCAGCAGAGTACATGTTCATTTCAAGTGTACACGAAACATTTATCAAGATAGATAATATTCTGGGGATAAAGTAAACCTTAACAAAATTAAAAGAATTGAAATTATGCAAAGTATGTTCTCAGACCACTACACACTTATGCTAGAAAATCAATAACAGAAAGATATATAGAAAATCTCCAAATATTTTCATTATGGGATGAATTATGTTGCCCCAAAATTTATGTGTGGAAACTCTAACACCCAGTACTTCCGAAAGTGTCTGTATTTGGAGATAGGGCCTTTAAAGAGGTAATTAAGTAAAATGAGGCCCTTAGGGCGGGTTCCAATCCAATCCGACTGGTATCCTTATAAGAAGAGGAGATTAGGACACACAAAGAGACACCAGGGTTGCACACTCAGAGGAAAGATCCTGGGGACAAACAGCAAAGGCAGCCAAAGAGAGAGCTCTCAGAAGGAACTCAGTCTGCTGACACATTGATCTTGAACATCTAGCCTCCAGAGCTATGGGAAAATAAGCTTCTGTGGTTTAAGCCATCTAGTCTGTGCTATTTTATTATAGTAGCCCTACAAACTAATACAATTTATAAAGAAAATGTTATACTTCTAAATAGCCCACTAATCAAAGAGAATAAACGAGAGAAACTAGAAAATATTTCAAAATAAATTAAAATGGAAATATAGTATATTAAAATGTGTAGGATGCCACTAAAGCAGTATTTAAAGGGAAATTTACAGTATTAAGTCCTTATGTAGAAAACAAGATGGCATCAAATCAATAATCTAAACTACAATTTTAAGAAACTAGGAAAAGAAGAGCAAATTAAATGCAAAGCATGGAGCAGGGAAATAATAAAGAAAAGAGAAGAAAACAGTAAAATTGAGAATAGAAAAACAATAGAGAAAATTAATGAAACCAAAATCTGGTTCATTGTAAAGGTCAATATACTTGATAAATTTCTAGCCAGAATGGCAAAGACAAAGACAGAGAAAACATATATTATAGACATAGGAAGTGAAGGAGGGGACATCACTATAGATCATATAGACATAGAATGAATAGTCAAGGAATACTATGAACAATTTTATGCCCATAAATTCAACAACTTAGATAAAATGCATTAACTTCTTGAAGGACACAAATTGTGTTATATATATTAAAGAGAATATGTTGATAATTGAAATTTTTCTAACAGCCAGATAAAAAAACTTCCAGGTAAGATGGCTTCATCTAGCAAGTGCAATAAGGCAAGAAAAAGAAATAAAATGCATTCAGACTTAAAATGATGAAATAGAACTGTCTCTATTGTCAGACAACATGATTTCCTATGTAGGAAATAAAAAAACTCTTCTGAGAAGCTGTTAACGCTGATAAAGGAAATTTAGTAATGTCACAGTACACAGGGTCAATATTCAAGAGAAGATACTCATTTTCTCCTCAAGACAGATACTCAAGTGTCTCCCTAATTAATATTGTATAGAAAAGGAACCCTTTCTCAGTTAGCAGCCAGATCAATTTTTAAAAAATTTGTGAATCAAATCATATTACTCTTCTGCTTAAAACCCTTCAGTGTTTTCCAAATGCTCTGAGAATAAAATCTAAACTTATCTTGTCCTGTGTCATAGTGCAGCAGTTCCCAAAATGTGCTTTGTAGACCCTTGTGGGGCTTCAAGAGACACTTTCAGGGGTAGACAGTGTCAAAATTACTTCAGTAATAATAGTAAGATCTTATTTGCCTTTTGTACTTTGTTCACATTTTCACGGATGGAGCAAAAGTAATGGTGTGTCACACTCAGACACTGATCATTTTCCAATTCAAAAAGATTTTTGTAATAAGAAAGGTGATGATATTAATGAATATTACTTTTAAAATGTCATATAAGGAAATGTATAAACATTTGAAGGATGTGCAAAACTCAGTGAGCTGTTATTTTCCAAATGACTGAGGCAAAATAGTACAACATAATGCATGGGTAGAGATCCATTCAAAGTGCAAGATAGACTAGTGGATTTTCACGAAACAGAGTAAGAAAAATTCATTGGTATAGTTTCAGATTCCACACTGCAATTAACCTTTAAGGAACTACAACTTGGTTTTGGTGTGGTACTAAAGAAGAATATTCACAATTATATGAGAGACTACTGTAATATTCCTCCTTTTTCCAACTACTTATCTGTGTGATTTCTTTCAAATATGTCAACCAAGATAGTATATTAGAACAGATTGCATATAGAAATAGATATGAGAATTCTATTATGGAAGATATTAATGAGATTTATAAAACATGTAAATAATGCCAGTCTTCTCAGCAATTTTGTTTTGTTTTGGAAAACACAGATTTTTATTTTAAAAATATCTTATTTATGGTGTTGTATTATGGGCTTATCATTATTTCCGAAATGAATTCACAGATAGATTTTTTAAAAATTCAAAGTTGTAATTTATACTATGGTAAATATATATGGGTATAACTCACTTACTCAAAACTTTCAGAGTGTTCCATTTTTAAGAGTATTAAGAGGTCCTAAAACCCAAAGATTTTGAGGGCTGCTCTTATAGATAAATCTATCACCTTTGCTGAACACTCTGAGATCATCTCTCATGAGCTTGTTCCAATAGGTAAAATATATGAGGAATTCACACTATTTCACTAAATGATTGAGTGGTCTTTGTGGAATGTTCCTGGTTTTAATTCAAAAATTTAGAGAAGGAAAAGTATTTATATCAAAAAATTTTGTTCTTTTTAACAAAAACTCATGACATTTATTGTGACTACTTAGGGATAGTAGTTGTTTATTCTATAAATTTTATAAAATGTGTTTAAAATCATTTGCCTTCTTTTAGAGGGGTAAGACAGTAAAGACTGGAACACACACATGCAAACACACACATACCAATTTACCGTCTTCTCTTGTACGGTGTTTTCCTGTATGATCTTGTTTAATATTATGATAAGGAGAATGAGAGAAAAATACCCCAAAATTTACATATTTGCATATAGCTCTTAAGAGTTCTTTCCTAGTCATATAGGCTTTAAGTCTATTCCAGTGTACATGTTAAAATTGAAGAGCCAGTCTCTGACCATTCCAGACTCCATTAAATTCTGCCCTCTTCTCTGACTGCTTAGAAGACTGCATGATCTGGCTTCTGCATAATTTTCAGCCTTTCTCTTTCTGCCCCATCCATTATTTATTAGACTTTGGCTTCTATTTCTATTTCCCCCTTATGGACTGAACTGTTTGTGATAATCACAGGGGACAAGCTGTTTATTACTTCAGAACTTTTGACCTTCCTATTTCTTCTGCACAGAACAGCTTCCCCTAGCTCTACAGACTGCTTTCTTCTCATTATTTATTTCTAAAGTAATATATTATCTCTTAAAAGACACCGTCCTTGGCAATTTTATCTATGAGGGTGCCCACATGCTCCCCTAGATCCATCAGTCTCTATCTCAACACTCCACTCCTTTCTTTCATAGTGCTCTGAATGTCCAGATTGGTTTGTTCACGAGTTGATTGTCTCGCTCCTACACTACAATGTGTATTCTCAAGGAGGAGGGACTTTGCAAGTCTTTCTTGTTACATACACCTTATTAAATAGTTATGGAATAAATTAATTGGTAAGTTTATGAATCAAGATTGAATTTGGAAACAGTATATTTGAGTAATGAAAGCAAACCTTCTATTAATTAGGTTTACTTTGAGCAAATCACTTAAGCCTCCAGATTCTCAACCATAAAATGTAAATAAAATAATTCCTCCAACTTGTTGTGAATATTTACTTAGACAATTGTATATTTTAAAGCATTTTACCAGGAAAAAGTGTTATTGGAATTAGGTTACTTATGACACCAAATAAATAATATACTATTATTCTGAGTGCATATAACTTGAGGATGTATAAAGGCTGATAATAACAATTCACAATAAGTTAGAAAGTCATTACTTTCTTATATGAGTAAAAATAAGTGGCTATAGAAATGATTGATAAATATGAAAGGATTTATTTTAAACAGTGGTTTTCCAGTAGTCATTGGTACCCACCTTTCATCATTTTGCCTTTTAAAAGGTAACTGTTATGTATTCCAATCCTTGTTTTGAAAGGAAAATATACATTTTTTACTTACTCTACAGCTGACAATAACAAGATGATAGTTATTGTATATCCACAGAAAAGAGTCTTGAGAAATATTAAGAGGTCCAAAATCCACAGTAAGCATGAAAGAGAAAGTTAAAATATCTACAATTCTTTTAAGGATTTAATTGAATGAAAAAAGACCGCCTCAAAGCAGCATTGTTTGTTGACTTAGCTTTCTGTAATGAGAAAAGCGCCATGAATCAGGTTGGAATCCTTAATTTAAGTTCTCATCAAGACATTCCCAGGACTGTATTCCTTTCCTACACAGGAAAACAATTTGAAATTCTTATTTCAATGCTGTAAAGAGAAGGGAGGAAGACTCATAAGATTATAAAAATTGGAAGAGAGCTTAACAATTATTGAGTGTGATGGATTCATACCTGGGATTCCATGGCCTCTAAGAGATCTCCAACTTATCTTTGAAATATCTTAATGTAACAAATGCTCAAGGAGAAACAGACATTTGCCCACAATAAGCCAACTAAAATATTGATTCGTTCCATTCGATTAGAATCATATCAACTGAGAATGACACTGCCGATCAAAACTCTGATTTTATGTCATGCAGTACTTTATTAGGTTTAAAATGAAAAGTAAATAAATTATGTCTGAATAAATGTATTATTTCTTAGTAGATAGTGGACAAAGAATTTTTCAAAATGTCAGGTTCCTATATAGGACATCCTAATAAATACTCCTAGGAAACCAATTGGAGGCAAATTATCCAATTCAATTCTCTCTTTTTGTCACTGAAGTACTAAAAGGCCAAAATGCAAACAACTGGCCAAGGTTATTTGGTTTCTTATGGCCACATATATACATGCAAATGCTAGAATATGAATCTGGTTCGTATTCATATCCGTTAAAGTGAAGCATCACCCATGTTGCTACTTTTCATTTGAGAGAGATGCAGATCAAATCACATTTCTTTCCAGCCACAAATAGTCATCTACCTTTAGATCGAAAAACCAAATGGCTGCTTAGTATTTTTCTTAGTATTAGATGGAAGAGGATTACATTTTCCAAAACAAAAATCAGGGTACATAGCTGACAAAAATAAAGCAAATCAATGACATTCTCTGAGGCCAACATTCAAAACTGAGATGTGTGATTCAAAAAGCTCAACTTTATCCTCTAGAGGAAAAAGAAAAACACATTTAACTATTAGATCTTGGATTTGCTTAATAATTTTTATCTTAAAATCACTATCTTTACATTTATGAATGAGTCTGAAATATTTGTAATCTGTCAGTCTGAATTACCTTAAACAGTTTCTCTTTATCAGAAAAAATTAGTGGCTGATTGAAAGTTGCAGTAACATTTTCAAAAGTAGTTTATAAATTGGAAGAGCTTAGGCTTGGAGGTCAGACGTGTCTGAATTGAATCTAAGGTCTACCATTAACTACTAATGAGCTCTTGTTCAAATTGTTAGCCTCAGTTTCCTCTGTAAAATGGGAATAACAGCACCTAATTAATGGGGGTATGAAGAAGATTGCTTATAGCTGTTTAAAATTATTTTTTTCCCAATGAATGTCAAGCACTATGAAAGAATCAAAACACCCTCAGTTACTTGCCCTTGAGAAATACTTGTTGAATTAATAAAGAAAATAAATGAATAAAAATAAATGTACAATAAAATAATCACATGTAAATTGAATGATTGGGTACCTTATATAGTGGGGCCGCAATTAGTGGCAGCTATAATTGCAATTTCAATTTATAATTAAACATCTAGATATTTTTGGCCACTAAGACCGGTTTTCAACATTGGTTATCTATATTCTCAATAGTGAAACTGAATAGCTCAAAAGAAAGCATTCATTAGAAACTTTTCTTCATCAAATATCTGATTAGGGTCCTAGCAGTTATTTACATCTAATCAAAATATCTCCCTGCCTCCATCATTTCTGAGACATGTATTTAGTGATGGCTGGTTGAAAGTCTTCAGGACAAAAAGCTCTGATTTGTAGTGTTCTCCCTTTTCTGTAGTATAAATAAACCTTAATTGGACCCTAATTTCTCAACTTCTCCATACTACATATAAAGCAAATTCTTTTTTTAAAAAATAAACGAATGAGCTCAGGAGGATGTACTTAGGACTATTTAGCATAATTAAATTAGTTTCAAAACATGTTACCTGATTCCAAAATCCAAAGCCTTCTTTTACTTATTAGGTGAAGATAGGCTTACGTTTGGCTTTTTTGGTATCCTTAGATATAAAATTAGGTAGTCATATCAACTAACACACAAATGCTGATTGATGACAATGATAACAGACACGTTATCCCAACTGGTTGAAGGTGATGTTGTACATTACTAATCCATAACATCACAAGCATTTCACAGTGAGTAATACTTGTAGCACTCCATACATCCCCTGCTAGGTATGAAGTTTCAAATATGGAGATTACCAAACATGATCTCATAAGTCATCACTTTCTGATTTCTGTTGGTGTTTCAGGCACTTTTTCTCTGCTTTTAAATGATGCAATTTTGAGTCCTTTTACAATTCAGAATCCTTGACTTTAGATATGGTCGAGTTAATTTCTACAGGTCTTAATATGTGCTTTTAACAAATGAATAACATATTCCAGATAAGATTTCACTAGATTAGCTTAAAATAGGATGATGCTACCACCTACCTTGTTCTTAGTGAAGGACTTTCAAAATTCTAGCTCTAGAGTGACATCAGCAAGATGGCAAACTAGGAGACAAGGACCATCCTTCTTCCACAGAGATGCTGAGTTAGCAACTACATACAGACCAGAATACCTTTGTAAGAACTCTAGAGACCAATTGAGAAGGTACAGCACCCATCCCTTCTTTATAAAACCAAGAAGGGATTTCAGCTAAAAAAGTAGGAAAATTCACTGCATTTTGCACATCTGTCCAGGCCTCTCCCCCTACATGGCATAGGGCAGAACAACCATGAGGACACTCCCCCCATACTAGGTCAAATCAGTTAAATCAGTTAAAAGTTGTTACAAGAGACAAGGAAGGTAATTATATAATGATAAAAAGGCCAATTCAATAAGATATAACAGTAAGTATCTATGCACCAAACCTCAGAGTTCCTAAATATATGAAGTGAACCTTGACAGAACACAAGGGAGAAATGGCAACATAATAATAGTGGGAGACCTCAATACTACACTTTCAATAATAGACAGAACAGCCATACAGAAGACCAATAAGGAAAGAGGACACGAATAAGACCAGTGGGAGACTACAGACCAAATAAGATGATAGAACAATTGGACCCAACAAACATATACAGAATATTCCACACAACAGCAGAATATACCTTCTTCTCAATTACACTTTAACACTATCCAGAATAGACCACTTGTAAAATCACAAGACAAATCTAAAAAATTCAATATGATTGAAATCACACAAAGTATCTTTTCCAATGGCAATGGAATGAAACTAGAAATCAATAGCACAAGGAAAACTGGAAAATCTACAAATATATGAAAATTAAAAAACGCACTTTTAAATAACTAATGAATCAAAGAAATAGATAAAAGGGAAATTAGAAAATAACTTGAAACAAGTGAAAATAAAAACAACATAAAATTTATGGGATGCTGCAAAAAGCAATTCTAAGAGGGAAGTTATAGCTAAAAACATATATATTTAAAAAAGAACAGGGCTGGCCTTGTGGTGCAGTGGTTAAGTTTGCACATTCCACTTCTCAGCAGCCCAGGGGTTCGCCGGTTCAGATCCGCGGTGCGAGCATCGCACCACTTGGCAAATGCCATGCTGTGGTAGGTGTCCCACATAGAAAGTAGAGGAAGATGGACATGGATGTGAGCTCAGGGCCAGTCTTCCTCAGCAAAAAGAGGAGGATTGGCAGTAGTTAGCTCAGGGCTAATCTTCCTCAATAAATAAATAAATAAATAAATAAATAAATAAATAAAAATAAAAATAAAAAAAGAACAAAGATAGTAAATCAACAACTTCATTTTACACCTTAAGAAACTAGGAAAAGAAGAGCAAACCAAATCCAAAGGCAGCAGAAGGAAGGAAATAATACAAATTAGAGGAGAGAAATGAAATAAAGAATGGAAAAAAAGAATAGAATAACTAGAAAAAAAATCAGTGAAACTAAGAGTTGGTTTTCGAAAAGACCAAGAAAATTGACAAACTCTTAATCATATTAGCTAATAAAAGAGAAAGAAAACTCAAATAGCTAAAATCATAAATGAAAAAGGAGTCATTACAACTAATGCCATAGAAATATAAAGGATTACGAGAAAATACTGTGAATAATCGTATGCCAACAAATTGGGTGACCTAGAAGAAATGCAAAAATCCTTAGAAACACACAGACTATCAAAGGTGAATCACGAATAAATAGAAAATCTAAACAGACTCCAATTACAAATAAAGAGAGTGCATCAGTAGTCAACAATCTCCCAACAAAGAAAAATCCAGGACTAGATGGCTTTATTGGAGAATTCCAACAAACGTGTAAAGAAAAATTAAGACCAATCTTTCTGAAACTCTTCCAAAAAAGTGAAGAGGATGGAATACTTCCACACTCATTCTGTGAGGCCAGCATTACCTTGACATCAAAGCCAATCAAAGACACTAAAACAAAATTACAGACTAATATCCCTGACGAATACTGATGCAAAAATACTCAAAAATACTAGCAAACTGAATTTAACAGCACGTTAAAGAGTTATTCACCATGACCAAGTGGAATTTAACCCTGGAATGCAAGGATGTTTCAACATACAAAAAACAACCAATGTAATACACCACATTGACAAGACGAAGGATAAGAAACACATAACCATCTCAAATGATGAAGAAAATCTTTGACAAGATTCAATACCCTTTCATGATAAAAACACTCAATAAACTAAGAATAGAAGGAAACTATCTCAACACAATAAAGGTCATTTATGAAAAGCCCACAACTAACAACATATTCAATGCTGAAAAACCGAAAGCTTTTCTTCTAATATTAAGAACAGGCAAGGATGTCTGTTCTCACCAGTTCTATTCAAAACAATATCTGAAATCCTAAAGAGAGCAATTAGGCAAGAAAAAGAAATAAAAGACATCCAAATTGGAAAGGAAGAAGTAAAATAATCTCTGTTTGCAAATGATATGATCTTATAAGTAGAAAATTCTAAAGATTCCACAAAAAAATTGTTAAAACTAATAAAAAAATTCAGCAAAGTTGCAGGATAAAAAATCAACACACAAAAAACAGTTGCATTTCTACACATTCACAATAAACAATCCAAAAAAGAAATTAAGAAAACAATTCCATTTATGTTAGCATCAAAAAGAATAAAATTTTTAGGAATAAACCTACCCAAGAAGGTGAAAGACTTGTACATTGAAAACTACAAAACATTGTGAAAGACATTAAAGACACAAATATATGAAAACACATCTCATATTCATGGATTGAAGATTTAATGTTTTTATGTTCATCCTACCCAAAGCAATGTGGAAGTTCAATTCAATCTTATGAACATCTCAATGGCATTTTTTTCAGAAATAGAAAACTTCATCCTAAAATTCATAAGGAATCTCAAGGGACTTTGAATAGGGAAAATGATTTTCAAAAAGAACAAAGTTGGAGGACTTGCACTTCCTCATTTAAAAACATTTTACAAAACTACTGTGATGGTTAATTTTACAGGCCATGTGGTGAAGATACATTTGGTCAAACATTATTCTGGAAGTGTCTGGATGAGATTAACATCTGAATCCACAGACTGATTAACGCAGATTGACCTCCCTAATGTGAGTAAGCCTCATCCAGCCAGTTGAAGACCTGAATAGAACTAAAAGGCTGAATAAGAGGGAGCTCCTCCTGCCTGACTGCTGAACAAGGATATTGGTCTTTTCTGGCCTTCAGACTCAGACTGAAACATTGGCTCTTCTTGGATCTCAAGCTTCCCGACTTTTGGACTGAAACTTACACCATTGTCTTCTGCTTTGAAGCCTTTAGACTTGGACTAGAACTACCCATCAGCATTGCTGAACCTCCAGCTTACTGATTGCAGATCTTGAAACTTCTCAGCCTTCATAATCACATGAGCCAATTCCTTATAATAAACTATATACATACCCTTTTGATTCTGCTTCTTTGGAGAACACTGACCAACACAGATTTCATGATCAAAACAGTGTGGTAATGGCAGGAAGCAGATAAATAGAGCAAGGGGATAGAATAGAGAGCCCAGAAATAAACCCTTGTGTATACAGTCAAATGATCTTCGACAAGGGGACCAAGACCACTCAGGGTAAAGGAGAGTCATTTTAACAAATGGTACTGGGAAAACTAGATATCCACACGCAAAAGAATAAAGTTGAGCCCTTATCTTATGCTAGATACAAAAAATAACCCAAACTGGATTAAAGACCTAAATGTAAGACCTAAAACTCTAAGACTCCTAGAAGAACACATAGGGTAAAATCTTCGTGACATTGGACTTGGCAATGATTTCTTGGATATGCACTAAAATCATAGGAAGCAAAAGCAAAAATACACAAACTGGACTACATCAAACTAAAAAGCTCCTGTACAGCAAAGGACACAGTCAGCAGAGTGAAAAGGCAACCTATGGAATGAGAGAGAATATCTGAAACTCATATATCTGATAAGGAATTAATATCCAGAATATATAAAGAACTCCTACAACTCAACAAGAAAAATATCAAATAACCTGACTAAATAATGGGAAAAGGATTTGAACAGACATTTTTCTAAAGATGATTCAAATGACCAACGAGCATTTGAAAACACTGTCAGCATTGGTAATCATCAGAGATATGCAAATCAAAACCACAGTGAGCTATCAGGATGACTACAAGGAAGAAAAACAAACAGAAAATAGCAAGTGTTGGTGAGGATATGGAGTAATTAGAACGCTTCTGGGCTGTTGGTGTGATTGTAAAGTGGTGCAACTGCTATGGAAAACAATGTGAAATTCCTTAAAAAATGAAAAGTTGAACTACCTTATGATCAAGCAATCCCACTTCTGAGTATATAACCAGAATAATTGAAAGCAAGGTCTTGGAGAGACGTTTGTGTGCATTTGTTCACAGCAGTACTATTTACAATAGCCAAAAGGTCAAAGCAACCCGAATGTCCATTGATAGATGAATGGATAAACAAAATGTGGCACACACAGTCAATGGGTTATTATACACTCTAAAAAAGAAAGGATGAATCTTGAGAATTATACTACATTAAATCAGCCAGTCACAAAAAAACAAAAACTGTATGATTCCACATATGTGAAGTATCTGAAGAAGTCAAATTCATGGAAACAGAAAGTAAAATGGTGGTTACCAGGGGCTGAGGGTAGGGAGGGAAAGTGAAGTTGTTGTTTAATGTGTGTAGAGTTTCAGATTGGCAAGATAAAAAATTTTTGGAGATCTGTTTCATAACATTGTGAATACACTTAGCCTTAGTAAATTGTACACTTAAAAATGGTTAAGATGGTAAATTTTATGTCATGTTTTGTTTTTAGTGCAGTAAAATGTATCTATATAAGAATTCTAGCACTGCACAGCCTGAAGGCCGATGCTATTTCAAAATAACTCAGATTTGCTGGAATTATTTTTTTAATCAAGTTCTAAACCTTGACTTTTGCACTTGCTGAAATTTTACATTGACTCTCTACACGGTTATGGTTACTCCTCATTCCAACTTGACTTCCTTGGTCAAAGAAGGCCACTGGGGTTTTATTTCCAACTGTGTCTGGAGTGTTTCGATCTTAAATGTCTTCTCCTATGACTCTAATGCCCTGCTTAATCTTCCGTTTTTAGGTACATTGTCCACTTTGAATCTTTTCCACTGGCCTTCCAGCTGTGTCATCCCATGGTTTGCAGATTTTAAGTTCCTTCCTAGATCGTGAAGAGATCCTGTGTCTCCCTTTGCTAGAACTGTCTGCTTGATGAGCTACTGTTTTTCAATCTTATAAATGTTACACGTTCTTGGTTTACTGCTACTTCACTTCCACACTTGAATGTATGTAAAATCTTTGTTGTTGGGACTCGTGACATGAAATTTCAAACACCTAACGTTGCAATTACCCAATATTTCCTTTATGTTATTAGGGGGAAAAAATGGTAACACAATGCAAATAGTCTTATTTCTCTTCAAGATGATGTTACTTTAGTAATTAATATTCATTTGATAAGGCCATTAAACTAGCTATAAGTTTGCCTATCACCAATATCACACAGTGCATGCAGTTCCATCTCGTACAAAGGAATAACGAAAATACCTTGTTAATCCAGATAGGCTATTTCTCTATCAGTTTTCTGGAATACCATCCTAGTCATTATGTGAAAAAGAGGGAATGAAGACAGCCTACCATAGCTTATTCCTGGTGAGCACATGATATCTGCTGCTAATCATGACCTTTCTCAGTGCTCAAAAACTACCCATCCTTTTAGTGTTCCCTTCATATATTTTACTGAGCATAAATGTCAAGATCCCTGTCTATCGTTTTAAGACACTGTCTAACCTTTTCAGAAACTTGGGACATTTGCCTTTCTTTATTCTCATGGCAACCCCCCTATTATCAATAACTCCTCAGAGATTGCTGACATTGATTTTATCTTTAAAATTACTCAGGACCCTAAATTAGGTACTTCCTGAACCAGAACAGTGAAGTCATTTTGAGAATAGTTACTCTTTTTCTCTTCTTACCTCTCCAACTATTTTGAAATTTAATGTCTCTTCATCATTTTATTTTCACCTTTCCAATATGAAGATTTTCCTTGACAGAAAAGATGGAAATGAAACTGAAGTTAAGAAAGTAATCTTTTCCTCTTTTGCTTTATTATCATAGTATTTGGTTTACGGAAAATTTTCCCAATCGTGCTCACAATATAACTAAAAAGCTTTGTTTTTAGGGGGTTTGAAAGTGTTAGTGCAATTTAAGAATCAGTCTTCCTATTGCTATTCTGAAATATCCCTGCTAATTTTTTTTCATATTCTCTAATTATCTTTGCATTTTTGGTATATTTTAATTTTTAATCTGTGCTCATTAAAGAACACGAATGGAAAGCACGTTGGTCTTTATAGACAGCTCCCCATGTTTTTTCTCAGCAAGGTCACTCATGATTGTATGGTCAAAACCTCACTTTGAGAGTCTCCTGTGGAACAATTTCCCCAACTGCATTTATTCACTTACAATAGGTACTGAGACTACCACTTGGAATAGCGCATATATGATGTAATCAGTTTCTCCTAAAGTCACATCATTGTGATTTCATAAAGCAGATTCTCTATATTGATTCATTTAGATCCGTATTAGCAGTTCTCATTATTTCTTCCTTCATCTCCTGAGATATGAAGTTACTGGCAAGGGAAAAAAAATCAATATTTTCTCTTAGTACCTTACTGATATTTGAAGGTCCCCATGGTATCACGGGCTCTTTGCAGCTCAGTTTTGAGATCTATATCTGGCCAACTATTTATAATAAAGGTCTCCACACATCCATCTTCAGGCAGTTTTTAAATTGTCTAAAACTAAAGCTGATTACATCTATAAATTCTAGAACCTAATCCCAAACATTTAAATGGAGATGGTTAACGCCGGGCTGTGAATGTCATTTTAAATAGCTACTCATAAGAGTGTGAAGATGAGCTATTGTGGGAAACATTCATTTAGATCATACTCCCATAAAAGCCTAACTTTTATTCTGCCTAGATTCTCTGCTCCCATGTATTTTTGTCCACACTTTCACCATCAAATTTTGGAATTTCCACCTCATTTGATATTATTCCCCTTCTCCTATCAGGCATTTTTCTTTTCACAATGTTTACAAATTCTTGCTATCTTCTATTAGTGGATCTGACTTTATCAATTCCATCAATACCAATAAAGTCAAAAGTATCTTCTACGGCAAATATTTGTTCATTTTGTTCATTGTTCCGATCATTTTTCTGGGGAGAGATATCTCTTCTAAGATTTACCTGCGGCTTTCTTCACTCGTGTGACAATCCAGAGATTCTACTTTGCATTTTTCATTATATTTTCCTGGATCTCCTTTTGTTTCTGTTTTAAAGCCATCTCATTTAATCTCCTGCGAATTATATTATTCCAGATTTATTTTGTTGTTGTTGTTGTTGCTGCTGTTGTTGATAAGCAGTTGAGAGAGGATAAACATAACCTACTAATCTGGAAAATGAAAGGGACCAGGAGAAGGGGGAAATACTTGAACCATTACCATTTCTAAGTGTTCAATAAGAGAAAATGGCACCATTTTTCTTTTGTAAATATGAATAAGCAAAAATCTAAAAGATTAAAAAGTTACTTATTAGTATACCTCTCTTTTCCTTTCCACATAAGTCTTCTTCTTTGACCATAGATATGTACATAAACTGCAGATCATCTTTAGGTAGAAACAATTTGTATCTTAAATCATCCCGATGTAAGAAATCCAATTAATCCCACTTACTAGTTGATATTCCCTTCTCAACCAGCCGTGGTGGTCTAGTGACTAAGATTCGGTGCACTCACCCCTGTAGCCTGGTTCATTTCACCATCAGGAATCCACACCACCTATTTGTTGGTTGTCATATTGTGGCAGCTGTTTGTTGCTGTAACACTGAAAGCTGTACCACTGATATTTCAAATACCAGCACAGTCACCCATGGCGGACAAGTTTCAGTAGAGGTTCCAGACAAAGACAGACTAGGAAGAAGGACCCAGCCACCCACTTCTGAAAAAATTGGCCATAGAAACTCTATGAATAACAGCAGAGCATTGTCTGATATAATGCAGGAAGGTGAGAGGGTGGTGCAAAAAAGACAGTGTGGGACTCTGCTATGCTGTGCACAGGGTTGCTAGGAGTCTAGGTGTCAAAATCCACTCGAGGGCCCTGACAATAACAAATTCACCTATACATTTGTCTCTTCTCCTCTATTTTCTCTTGTGCAATTGTGTGCTTTCCCATGCACTCAGTTGATAACCCTGGTCCAGATTTCCAACACATCTTTTCTCTCTGTAAGTTTATTTCTTGATAATACTATAAATGAAACATTGAATTAAATATTGAGTTCAGCAGCTCACAAGAATAAAAATGTTTAACTTTATTTACATTTCAGATGAATTTCCCAATCTTCTTATGAGATTTGTAGCCCTGTTGTACAGATGGGAAAATGGAGGCAAGGAAGTTAAGTAGCTTGTCCAAGGTTACCCAGCCAGTAAGTGGTAGAAGCAGAAGAGCTCAAGCACCTACGCTTTTATCCACATTACTATGCTTTATCTCATATCTCGCAATACGAATATCAAACAGAAAAGTTATTGTAATGGTGAAATGACTAGAAACCAGACTAAAAACAAAAATTAAAGAGTCCAGACGTGTCAAACATACAGAGGAGAAGATTGAGTAGGAAAATGGTAATCAACCTCAAATATGTGAGAAATAGCATGTGGAACAGGAACAGTGTTTTCCCAAATTGAATTAGGTTCAGGTTTTAGGTCAAAAGATGGAAGGGAATTTTAAATATTACAACTACTTTAAATGTCAACTATTTTAATTTGTCTTGAGAGGAGCAAATTTCAAATCTTTAGACTTTACAGGTATCTATTTATGTGAAAATGTGAATATGGCTATATAAGAGCCTGTTAAAATGAAGGTCTTAGTTGGGATACTAAAAACAACACTGCTAACCAGAAAAAAAATAATCCCTATAGGTGGGTGTCCCAGTGGTGTAGTGGTTGGGTTTGTGCACTCTGCTTCCATTGCCCAGAGTTCACAGGTTCAGATCCTGGGTGTGGGCCTACATACCACTCACCAAGCCATGCTGTGGTGGCATCCCACACACAAAATAGAGGAAGATTGGCACAGCTGTTAGCTCAGGGACAATCTTCCACAAGCAAAGAGAGGAAGATTGGCAACAGATGTTAGCTCAGGACCAATCTTCATCATCAAAAAAAAAAAAAAATTCCTATAGGCAATATGCCTGTTCTGCAGTGCACCAGTGCCATCTCATAATGGTTCTCATCAAATGAGAACTTCTCTGATTTCTCTTTTTCTGCCTGAATCCATCCTCAAAGTTATAGAAGCCGTGGTTAACAATACATGAAAGAGCGAGCATTCCCATATGATTTTTATGATAGAGGACAATCATAGTATGTTTTAAGGCATTTTCCGAGAGAATGCAGATTCTCCAAATGTGCAGGAGAATCAGGTAATCACTCCAATGGTATGTTAAGCAGTGACAAACTCTTGAAGCAATCACTGCTAAGAAAATTAATATCGTTACTATATATAAATTCTAACAAATTCAGTATTTTTAAATTAATTACTTGTAGTCATGATATACAGCATATATACATATATGTATACTTTTGTATAAATATATTTATCTTTATATGTAGCTATGTTAGAAAAAACATTATGCAAGTATTTGTGTAAAGGTATACAGATGCACAATTATCTATCTTTACCTGTATATGTTGGAGAATGCAAGTATATGCACGAAACACTTAGTAAGAATAAAACATTTATTTTCAATGCTGTTAAAATAAAATATTAAATTCAGAGCCTTCAAACCAAAAACTCTTTCTTTACACAGTAGAGGTATTATACAGATCTGCCGTGCTCAAGTTAATTTTACACCAGTGCAGCAATGACATTCACACCTACTTTTTATTTTAAGAGGTTGCTCTCTGAGAGCTGACAGTCTCCCTTGAACTTATCACAATAGCTACCACTTACCGAGAACTTACAACTTCCAAGGCTGAAGTAAGCATATTTCATACTTTATTTTATATACGCCTTACAACTTATCCAACCCTGTTGGATAAGTGTTGTTGTCTATCTCTGTTATATAGATGAAGAATTTTTGCTCTGAAAAAAACTTTGCAGTTAGGCCACAATCACACAGTTGATGCAGGTGGATCTGGATTCAACCAGGCCTATCTGAATCCAAAACGTTTATCCTTGTCCTGTACGACACCGTCTGTGTTGACAGTCTGCAGGTGTGCGCACTTGCGTGTGTGTCTTATTTAAGAAACCAGGACTTGAACACTTGCATTTGATTTTTAGTATTACATTTTAGTTTTTATTATAAAATACATGAATGTTCGAAGATTAAAATTGGGAATTATTTATTGGTAATTAATTGCACATAGAGTAATATATTTGCTGAAAGCAAAATATTATATTTCAAAGTATGATATTCAAATTATGATAAGCATATCCCTATCAAAACGAGTAGTTCTCTTGGTGCCAGTGCCCCCTCAGTTTTGAAAAGAATACTCGTTTAAGCCTCTGTTTGATTATTAGGATTATATTTCTAACAAATCTCACAGACTTAATCAAGATATTTATTGAGGAAGTCATATCATACTGAAGTAATAATGTTATAAAATCTGAATAAAACACACAAAAAGATTTTAACGTTGCTTTTAAAATATTTTATTTTCGTACACTTTTTGAGTTTGATTACACAAACACGTGGCTCTCTTGCCTATTGACAAAAATGTTCATATTAAAGCCAAAATATTTTCCAACAGTAAAGCATGATTCGAAGGTTCATATTAAACTGAAATGTCTTTTTTTCTGCGAGCTTATCTGGAGTTTCTGTTGATATTAATTTTGAAGCATCTATACATTCTTATACTGACCTAACAAAATACTGGTTTTCGTTGGATGTTTTCTACTTTTTATAATTTAATGATAGTTACTTGACATTTAACAAACTCTAGAAAAAAATGCATGAAGCTTCAACAATTAATATTCAAAACATGAATCTGGTCTTGGATTTTAATTTGCTTCTGATGCAATATTAAAGCAAAATATGTATAAAATATTAATGTTATATTAGTTCTGAATTTATTTTTTTATTTTAGAATAAAGCCTTCCTACATGGATCATTTCACTTTGAAGGGCATTTTTAAAGGGCGGTTATACTTCTTGCTAACTTAAATAATGATTTAGTAGCAATTAAATAATTTAATGTGGTCATATTGGGAAAAATCTTATGTGTAGTAAAGTTTTCATGATAAAATAAAAGCATTATAATATGTATTGAATAAATGATATAACGTTATTTTCACTTTTGTGGGAAATCAAAGACATTTCATCTTTAAATTTCATGTATCAATTGCTTGCTATAGATAGTTTACCCTATGCTATTAGAAACATGTTAATTGCATACTAATTATATATGGGTAAATTCTTACTGTAATACTGCCTTCAATGTGTAATGGCTTCAGAATTTTTGAATTTAGATATAAGGTTTTCCAACATCATTCTATTAGAATGAGGAAATTCCACTAAGCTTCATTGAAACATACTCATTACGTGTTATATGATCGTGTTCTTAAATTGTCTTCTGTTTTCCGAGTCCTATATCTTACGAAAAACATAAATTTTAAAGTAGATCCTGTGACAGAAAATGACTATTTGTTATAAAATTATTTCTCTTTTTCTCCTGGACACGCATTGAGACCACATTTCTTGGCATTCTTGAGCTAAGTGTGGCCATGTGACTGAGTGATGTGACGTACACCATTTCCAGGCCTGGTTCATAAAACATTGCCATATGTGACTTTCATTCCCTCCATCTATTTGCCAGCTGAATGGAGAAAGCAGTGAGGACTTCAGGAAGTGAAAGGACTCTGAATATCTGAATCACCGAGTAGAGTGGAAGCCCCACTGATCTGCATTGGATTGTTCTGTGAGGAAGAAGTAAACATTTGTTTTGCAAAGCCACTAAAATTATGTTTGTTGTTATTGCAGCAGTGACTTTACTGGGTTATTGCAGATTAAAAACTTATTTCATACACAGAAGCTGGTCAGAGCAAATTAGAGATTTAAATGAGGGGCTGGCCCAGGAGCATAGTGGTTAAATTCCTGTGTTCCACTTCAGTGGCCCGGGGTTCACTGATTTGGATTCTGGGCATGCACCTACACACCACTCTTCAAGCCATGCTGTGGCGGCATCTCATATAAAAAAATAGAGGAAGATTGGCACAGATGTTAGCTCAGCGACAATCTTCCTCAAGGAAAAAGAGGAAGATTGGCAACATATGTTAGCTTAAGGTAAATCTTCCTCACCAAAAAAAAAAAAAAAAAAATTAGAGATTTAAATGTAAAAAACCCAAATTTGGAACTTTTTGGAAGACAATATAGGAATATATTTTTAAGACTTCAAAGTCAGGAAATATTTCTTAAAGTAACGTTTATTGAATGAAAAATTCTCAGCCCACATCTGATTTGACCTCCAAGCAGCATTGACCACTCACTCTTGACACTTTTTCACTTGGCTTCCAGGATTCCACTCCCTTTTCTTGGGTCTTCCTTATCTCATTGACTTCACAATATTGGTATGTTCTATGTCTTGCTTCTCAAACCTCTCTTCTCTCTTGCACTTTTATGGCTTTACATAGACTGATGACTCCAGTTTATATCTATGATCAGCCTGGATGTCTGCCCAGATCTAGATTTGCATATGCAAATACCTACTGAACATTTCCATTTCTATGAGCAATAGGCAACAACAAATTAAAGTAGTCCAAAAGTAAGCTTCTGATATCCGCCCCTTCCCTGACCCATTCTTAACAATCTCCCACCTAGTCTTCTTCCTCTCAGTAAAAGGCAACTACATTCTAGTTTCTCAAAACCTTGGCTTCCCTTTTTTCATAAACCATACCTGATTTGTCAGCAAATCCCATCAGTCAGATTTAAATATATCCAGAATCTGATCGCTGTTCTTCAGCTCCACAGCTATCATATTTGTCTAGACACCATCTTTTCTCCCCTGGATCAGTATGGAAATTTTCTGTCCTGTCTTCCTGATTCCACCATTGCACCTCTTCTATCTATGTTTAACAGAGAAGCCAAGATGATTACACTGATCAGATAGAAACAGATCATGTCTCTGTTTTGCTCAAAACTCTCCAATAATTTCCCATCTCAGAATAAAAGGTAAAGGCCCAAAAAGGCCTTCAAAGTCCTACAAAATGTGACCTCCACTCTCACCACCACTCTGGTCCTTCTTTCTAATTACACTTATTTTAACCTATTTCATTCTTTGACAAGCCAAGCACATTCCTCCCCAAGGAACTTTAGGCCTGCTCTTCCCTCTGAATAAGACACTTTTCCATCAGATATCTTCACAGCTCAATCCTTCACCTTTTCTAGTATTTATTCAAATATTATCACTCTCTCAGGACGGCCTTCCCTAGTCATTCAATCTAAAATTATGCTCCTCTATCCCTACTGTTGTAACTCCCCTTTATTGATTTATTTTTCACCCAGCAGATATCTCCTTCTAACACACTGCTTGCCTTATTTATTGCCACTGTCTCCAAAACACACATACACACTACAAACTATTTTCTACAGCAGCAGAGATTTTTATCAGCTTTCTTCAAAGCTATATCCCCAGTATCTACAATGCATAGCAATACATACATTGCTGAATATACAATGAATAAAGACACAAAGATCATCTATTTTATTTCAAGAAACTTGAAAGCTTATGTATATTTAAGGGTACTATTAAAAAGTTAAGACAAGCTAAAAGCTGGGAAAAATATTTGCTAAAAAGATAAGCAAAGGGTTAGTACAAAGAATAAAAAAAATGAATTCTTACAATCCATAAGAGGAATTCATTAAAAAATCAACAAGAAATCCAATCAAAATAAGCAGAAAAATCCTGAAAAGATATTTCACAGAAGATAAAACATAAATCAGCAATAAATAGATGAAAAGACATATCAGTTTAGTGATAATTAGGTAAGTACAAATTAAAATCACAATAACATAAAATCCTGGTCACCAGATTGGCAAAAATTAAAAAGTTTGACAGAACCAAGTGTTAACAAGGATGTGGTGCCCCAAGATTTCTTTTACATGTCATGTATATTTGTCAAACTTGATATAACTCCTTTGGAAAACAATTTGGATCTAGTAAAAATGAAGTTCCCTTATAATCCAGAAATTCTAATCCTAGGCACATATCCTAGAAACATTTTTACAGGTATGCAAGATGTGTTATATACAGATTTTTCATAGGAGCATTACAAGTAACAGCAAATCTGGAAAATATCAAAGTGTTCTTCAATGGGAAATGTATAAATATATTGTGTGGTGCCTATATAGGTTTACTGGGCAACAGTGAAAAGTAACTGAATTATTGCTACATGCATCAATATGAATATCACAAAAATGGTATTCAGTGTAAAAGCAAGTTATCGAAGAAGATATAGAGTATAATATTTACACAAACCTCAAACATTTATAAAATATAGTGCACAAAAACTTGCATATATATGCAAAACAATTACAAGTCAAAGCAATAGAGTGATAAACATAAACTTCAGAATAATGTTACCCTTGGGCAAGGAAAGATTGGCGAAGAACTCACAAGCACTTCAAAGTCATTTCTTTATCATGTATGTTGACACATTTTTCTTGATCTCAGAATTAACTTTCAAAATGTGTGCCATTACTTAAAATTCATATTTATTTCAAAAATAATAAACGATTTTTAATTTTACCTACTTTTATTCAGCTATTCAAAGTATGAGCATATTATGTATAAATCTCTATGCTAAATACTGTGTAAACAGAGATAAGTAAGACATATCTCTTCTTTAATGGAAGTTACTATTCAGAAGTCTTCAAAAGAAGGCAGAATTTTGTTCTTCCACGTTCATAGATGGTGTATACGTCTCATGGGGACACTCTCCCAATGCATGTGGCCAACAGCACTAAGCGGTCAGGCTGATCTTCACTCTGACCGTGAAAGCAAGCAAGAATTTTCAGCACAATGCTTCAGGCAGCCATTATTAATTGCTTAGAGTTGACACTGAATTTTAAACGTGTGCTCTCCAAGCTCTTTCATATTTAGAGACTCTGAAAATGTATCATTTCCATATTTTTCAAGTGAAAGCATTGATATGCATGCTGTGCAAAGTGAAAAATAGTTTACAATCATTAAATCATAAATCATTAAATTATTTTTCTATGACAACACTATGGTCCTACTACATTTGAGATTTGGTAGAATGCTTTGTAAAAACGTGATTGGTGTTGGCACAAGGAAACCTATCTGAGAAAGATCATTGTTGGACTGTAGACAAGACAATATTAAAAAACATCTAGAGAAACCATTTTATTTATAATTGAGGAGTCTCGTTTCTATGCATGTTTAATATATTATTTTTACAAATGAAGCTTGATAAAAGAATTTTTTTTTTTTTGAGGAAGATTAGCCCTGAGCTAACTGCTGCCAATCCTCCTCTTTTTGCTGAAGAAGACTGGCCCTGAGCTAACATCCATGCCCATCTTCCTCTACCTTATATGTGGGACGCCTACCACAGCATGGTGTGCCAAGCGGTGCCATGTCCGCACCCGGGATCCCAACCAGTGAACCCTGGGCCGCTGAAGCGGAACATGAACACCTAACAGCTGCACCACCGGGCCGGCCCGATAAGGGAATTTTTATAATATGTGCCCTAACTGGTAACTCACATCACAAAATATAAAGCATCATATCAGAGCCTAAATGCAAAATTAAAAAAAATAATGAAAAGCACCTAACATATTTTTAATACAACAGAAGGCATTAACCAGTTATTTTCAAGGGACACCGACAGAATTTACTACAGAATTTGATGTAGGATGTTAAAGAAGAGGAACAGTCTGGCTCCATGGTTTGGGACAGAAAAATACTGACTGAATGAAGCATAATTTACTAAGTTGGGTAGGACCCAGATGTTAAGAAGTCAAATGTGAATCTAATGTCAGTGTTAAAATAGTGCATTTGTTGGGAATAGTAAAAGCATATGTGCTCTAGTTAACATCATTGACTAGTCAGAAGACCATAGTACTCAAAAATATAGGCCCTGAAGTATACAAAATTAAAAGCTTTGAAGTCAGACAGCCTTGTAAGTTATATCACCTTGTCCAGTTAGCTTTGCCATCAACTATTAATTCCCGTATTTGAAAAAAGGGGATGATATCTCCATCTCAAAGCATTTTTAAAGAATTAATGAAATAATGCAAGCCAATAATATATCACAAAGCCCAGTAAAAAATATTAAGTGTAGTTGCGGTCTAATCTCTCTGCTCAACTAGTTGGCATTATTAATTTGATCATCAGGAAACTGAGGCACAGGGAGTTGAAGTAATGTTCATAATAACACCTAGAGTGATTGTGGCTTACTTGGTATTGAAGTCTTACTCCATAGTCTACCTTTCATCCGTCGCACCACTCTGCTTCTAAAGGTGATTGAGTCTTACCCAGATTAATAAACACCATCAATTAAATTTCAATGCACATCTATTGTGCATTCATTTTGAAAATCCAGAATCACAATGTATTCCCTTTACTAATTCCTTTTCCAGATAAAGGTAGTGAGAAATAGGCTACTAATAATCATATCTAATATAAAAATTAGCGATAGTACTAGTAAGAATTATTGACGTCAATAAAGACAAGTATAGCTTTATTAATGTTCACAAAATAAATAACATCAATTTCCTCAATGTTAATGACCTTCAGAAATGCCACATTCATCATACTCATGCTTAGAAGAAATGTACATAACCATAAATTATTTGAGCCTTTAATTTTGAATTCATGCGTCATCTCTTTTGGTTAATTTGTGTTTGAGAACAATTTGTACAATAAATCTAAATATCCCACCCTTGCTCGTCAGACTAAGAAACAGATTAAAATATTACCAGTTATCGAATAATCAAGAGCAGTTTTGTGTGTGTGTTTTAATTAATTAGGACTTGTTAGTGACCGTTGTCGAGTCTGTATTGTTATGGTCTGTGTGAGAAAAGAACATAATTAGGATGACTATTCAAAGAATTCAAGGAAAGATAGAACTGATTTTCAAACAATAATCATAATAATATAGACATAAAATTAAAAGAGAGCTATAGGTTAGTACAAAGCCCAGACAAACTGCATCTGACAATAAGATACCGAAGGAGAGACCTCTGGTTTGCCCAACAACACTGCCTGTTTGACTGTAAGGTAGTTTGACTTGAGGAACATACTGCTTTAATTTGTGGATATACCAAAAATTACAATAGTTCATTTTCTCCCAATTACCCACTACATTTAAGATATGCCAGCCACTCTTTGTTACACTCGTGTGCTGTTTTTCTGGAGGATGTGATGAGTAGATGGTAAACAGATTGCCCTTTTGAGTCTGAGATATTGGTTACTAATGATCTAGAGATGAAAGGCTGTGGAACCCAATTATCGTTTCTTTTCCTGTCCAAATCTTTTATACATAACTTTTTAAATAATAAAGCATATTTTCATGCATATTATAAAATCATGAAGGGACTATAAAATGAACAAGATACCTTTCCCAAACTACATATATATTTTATGAGATTATTCATTGGTTTTCAGTGGATTTGTTATACAGTCTTTGGGTATTCTTAAACTCACAGCCTAGAAGAGGAAATGACCTAAATGTTAAAAGTGAAATACGAAAATAGTACACATTTAAAGGACCTGAGATTTGTGGCCAAGATTTTTCATCTTTTTCCTTTGATTCAATGAGACCAGAATCTTCAATATTCTAAACAAAAGATAGTATGTGATCAGAGTAACTGCTGGAATACCATATGAAACATCTTAAAGGAAGTCTAGTCAAGGGAAGTTTTTTAATGCTATTGATGCTCCCCCACTCTTTAAAATTTGATCTCTGTTGCTAATATAATTTTTAAAGCACATGAAAAATTTATAGGCAAAAATTTTCAAAACAAAAACATGCTCACCATTACTCTTAATGGTTTCTCTTTTCCCTCAGTTTATAGAATATTATTTTATTGCTGAAAATAGAGCATTGATTCCATGTGTTAAGCTCTCAGATTTTTCTCTTTTGCTAAAGGTTACTTTAAATATGGCCAACTATTTCTGGACCCCCAAATTATGAAAAGGTGAATGTTACTATCTACACAATATACTAAATAAAGAGATATTTCAAATGGCAATGTATATAATGTGTTCTTATAAGATGCAAGCTCTTATAAAAGAGATTCCTTGAACAGGGTGGTGATTAGATTTGGTGGCAGAGTATTTTAATATTTTAGCACAAATCGTTAAAGTATCAGCATATTCCTTTTGCTATAAAAAGCAATAAATTTAACAGCTCTTTCAATCTTTTTATTATTATTATTTTGCAGTCTTGAGTTTAGCTGAAAAGATTTTGTGTCCAAATGTAAATTTTCACTTTGTGTCCAAATATAATTTTTCACTTTTGTGTTCCCAAAATAGACCATATATGGGTACATTTAACCAGTTATTGAATTTTTTAATGATGTTCCATTTAAGGGTAAAATAGTATTACCCCTTAATACTGGATTACAAAGAAAAGCCTATTTCTGAAGGAATTTTACTTTATGAGAGTAGCAGAGTCTGGGAATTGCATGAACGGGCTTCCTTCTCCATTTCAGGTCTGAGTGGATAGAACAAGATGTTTCATGTGTGGGAGAAATGTCCCCCTCTGCTCATCTCCAACTCAGAGTTCCCTTGAATAGAGAGAAGCACAGCTTGCCTGAATGAAGATACACAGCTGTTAAATGCATTTCCGTTACACTACTTGGATAAGTAAGCATACGTTCCATTTTTTTCCGCCCTTTTGGGTAAACATTTTATTATGGGAATTTTCAAACATACATAAAAGTAGAGGGAATAATATAGTACTCCCTCCACACATACCTATCACTCAACTTTAATAATTATGAACATATGTCCCCGAAGATTTTATCCATAACCCTTACACTCCCCTTGCTCCAATTATTTGAATAAAATACCACATCACATCTCTTTGATACATGTATATGTGCGTATTCCTAAAATGGAAAGGCTTTTTGAAATGTGCTTCAATACATTATACACTTAAAATCTTTTAATTCCATGATGTCATTAAATATCCAATCAGTTTGCATGATTGTCCCATAACATTTTAGAATGTTACCATGAAACTATATCCGGATTAACTTTGTATGTTGCCATGGGTCAATATGTTTCTTAAGTCTCTTTTAATTTATAGAATCTCCCGCCTCTTTCGTTTTTTTTCCCCCTTGCAACTTACATGTTTAAGAAACTGGGATTTCAGTGTATAGTTTCCCACAGTCTGGAGTTTGCTGATTGCCTCCTCAGGGTGTTATTTAACATGCTTCCTCTCCCTTATATATCTTGTAAACTGGTGGTTAGAAGAGATTAGAAAAAATAAACTTGATAAAGTTTAAGTTTTGGGCAAAAATATTTCATAAGCAATGTGACACACTTCTAATAGAAAGAATACAATATCTGGTCATCTCCCTTATTGATGATCATTGTCTGGATCTGTTTATCAAATAAGGGTTGAAAAACTAGTGATTTTAAAAATCCATCAACCTTTATTCATTAGTTAGCTGAAAGACTTCAAAATGAAAATCCTAGTCTCAACTACTAGTCATCTGGAAGTGCAGTTTTATTTTAAAATGTCTGGATAAAATGCTTCTTTTCCTCTATTTGCCAAGTTTTTATTTAATATGTTGGCTGTCTGGTGTCCTTCAAAGGTAAGCCAAACATATAATTTACTGGCCAAACCCAGACATTTTTTAAGTGAAAGGGGACACTATTAATAACTATACTGGCACAACAGAATAAGCCGGGCTGCCTGCCCTTGGTAAACTAGGATGGATAGGCACCCTGTTCAAAGGTGACAAATGAGGGTTTAGGCTTTAATTTTTGCTTTGCTTTTTAAATTATCTTCATAAACACATGTATTCAAACATATTTGACACATTTCAGTGCTTGCAATTATTTCATGTATTGATGCTCCGATAAAGATTGTGGCAGAAGTCTTTGGCCATGACCCTAGAAAGCCTTCTAATTTTCTTTTCTTCACAGTATGACAAGATTTTGCAGGATCATCTTGTACATTTCATGCCCCAAATCTGGAATCAGCCATTTCTCCAAGGAGTCCTGGTTCCTCACTGTTGGAAATGGCATTTAGACACCAAAATCTGGGCACTTGGGTGTTTGTTATTACTGGTTTGTTTATGGTTTCCAGGCCTTTTTGGTGAACAGAGCTGGAAAATAGTTTTGGAGAACAAAATAGATTATAAAATCTTGCTTCGATATTTTGTTCAAATTCAGGATTATAGGGATTTTACTTAGCCTCATTCAACATATTTTTGTATCTTGTTTCCCCGAAATGAAAATCCACTTTCTAAATGACACCAACACAGTTATTCATTTGTTTCATCCTGCAATAGACATACAATAGTCTCAGAATTACGATACTAGCACTGCCTCCAATAATAGGATTATTGAAAAGAGTTTGGATTTTTTCTTGCTTTTGGGCTTTCTTTGCAGTTATGATATATAAACTCAGGATATTTAATCAAGCTACTGGATTTTAAAGTGTCTTGAAATGGTTCCTCTTGGTGGTTATTATTTATGCCATCAATGTGATACGTTATTAGGTTTGTTTCATTTTGCTTTAGATTTTTATGCATGAAAACTTTTTAAAAGTATTTTTTTCCTCCCTAAAGCCTCACTGCATGGTTGTATATCCTGGTTGTAAGTCCTCCTTGTTCTGCTATGTAAGCCACTGCCACAGCATGGCAGCTGACAGATGGGTGGTGTGGTTCCATGACCGGGAAATGAACCCAGGCCGCCAAAGTAGTGAGAGCACTGAACTTCAACCACTAGGCCATCAGGGCTGGCTCAAAAGTATTTTTAATTACATAAAATATTTACATGATTCCAAAGTCAAATATCAAAACAGACATATTCAGAGAGGTCTAGCTTCTATGCTTACACACACACGCACGCACTTCATTTTCTGCTTATATGGACAACCATTTCTTGAATATTGTGCAATATTTCTTGAATATTATTATCCCCTTTTTAAATTTTAACATAAGCAAATGTGATCTATGTATTTGTATCTACCAGTCTCCGTTGGGAAAACAGTAGTACACTATATGCATTTTTCTTCTCCTTGTTTGTTCTTTTTTAAAACAATGTGTGCTTAAATTGGTTCATAGTCATATAGAGCTATTTTTTTTTAACTACTTAGCATTCCTTCATGTGACTTTAGCTTCATATACTCCAGTCCACTGTGGCTGGACAGTAAGCTGTGTTCAGTTTTTTGTTCTATTAAATAGTACTGCAATAATAGTCTTCTGCATATATCTCTCATATATTTGTCAGTATAAGTTAAGAAGAGATTCCTAGAAGCAAGAGTGCTATATCCAAGGGTAAATGCATGTTTATATATTACTATTACTAGATACTATCCAAATGCCTCTCCACTGGAGTTGTGCAGTTTTCCTTGACCACCCACAAGAATGCTGATCTTACCACAAACTCACCAATATTCTCTATTGTCAAACTTTTGAATATCTTGGAGATGGTACATTAGTGAATTTTTAATTTGTATTTCTCTTATTATGAGTGAATTGAACATTTATAAATATAATTTGGGGGCATTTACATTTCTTTTTGTGAATTTTTTGGTTTATTTCCATATATATGTAATCAAAGTTATCAAGTGTTTTCCTTGTTACAGATTTTAAAAATGATTATGAAATATTTCCTTATACACACGTTTTAGAGAAATGCACTGATATTTTCTTCTAGAACCTTCAAGCTCTCACATTTTACTTAGAAATTTCTCATGAATTTGGAATTTTTTCTCATTTGTCTTTGTACAAATGAATACATCCTTGTCTTTTTTTAAATGTGATTGTCCATTTGTATTATCGTCACTGATTTTAGAAGCCACATTTCAATATACAATTGAGCATATTTCTGAATTTTTTTCACATTGATTTTTCAGGCTAGATATGTGCCAGTATTACATTGTTCATTTATGATGTCTTTATGTAGTTTATAATATCAAATAGGGTTTGCACATTTGTTGTAATGCTAATTCTTTATCTATCATCTCTAATATAAAAAAGTTCTCCTATTTTAGATTTTATCCTTTTTTAGTAGTATACATGAAGACTATTGATTTTGTATATTGACTTTACAAGCTACTACTTTATCAAATTATCTAAGTTTTTGGATTGTTTTCTCCATGGATTCCTTTGGGCTTTTCAGATGTATTGTCGTATCACTCAAAAATAGGTATATCACATCCTCTCCCTTTCCAATTCTTATGCCTCTAATTCCTTTCTATTTTCTGACTACATTGCTTAATATCTGTAGCACATATGCTGGATAGTTGGCACTTTGTCTTATTCCTGACTTTAGCAGAAAAATCTCTTCTGTTTCCACAATAAGTAAGATGCTAGGCATATATTTGATGATATTAAATAAGCACCACACACTTTATTGCATTGAGAGTTTTTAAACATAAAAGGGTAGCAATTTTGCCAAATATATTTTCTGCACTTATAGAGATGACCATATAATATTTTTTTCTTGTTCTGTTAAAGTAATGAATAATACTACTGGGTTTCTTAATATTCAAGTACGTGTGCATCTCTGAAATAAACACCACTTGTACATGCTGTGCAATTTTTCAAATGGCCCATGTTTCTGATTGACCATATTTTACTTGAGATATTTATATTGATAATCACAAGCAAGATTGGAATGTAGTTTTCTTTTTTGGGCCTTCAATCTTTGACTGACTTGGGAAATCAATGGCATATACTTTAAGCACAATAAATTTGGATATTGTATTACTTTTATAGTATAAAAGAGTTAAAATAGAATTGTGATTAGTGACCTCTTAAGGTTTGTTAGAATTCTTCTGTGAGTACGTATGGGCCTGGTGCTTTTCCACACTTTATTTTCTCTCTTTCTTCTATGGAGATTTAAATCTTTTGTCTATTTTCAGGTAAATTTTGGTTAGTTTTACTCTAAACTTTATTTCACAGAGTTTGCAAAGTAGTCATCGTAGCCCATTAGGGCTACTACTAAAAAATACCATGGGTGCTGGGTCGCTTATAAACAACAGAAATTTTTTTCTCACAGTTCTGGAGGCTGGAACTGCAAGATCAGCATGCCAGCATGGTCAGGTTCTGGTAAGGGCCCTCCTCCATGCTGCAGCCTGCAGAATTTCCATTGAGTGACAGCCAGCAAGGGAAGGGAGCATGCAAAGGGGGAGGGAGCTCTCTCAGGCCTCTTTTATAAGGACTTTAATCTCATCTATGACCTAATCACCTCCCACAGGCCCCACTTCCTAATACCATCACTTTCGGCATTAGAATTTCAACATATGAATTTGAAGAGGCACACAAACATTGGACCATAGCTGGAGTCTCATGGTTTTATATATTTTATTTTGGGGGAAGATTAGCCCTGAGCTAACATCTGCTGCCAGTCCTCCTCTTTTTGCTGAGGAAGACTGGCCCTGAGCTAACATCTGTGCCCATCTTCCTATACTTTATGTGTGGGACGCCTACCACAGCATGGCTTGCCAAGCAGTGCCATGTCCACACCTGGGATCTGAACCGACGAACCCCGGGCCGCTGAAGTGGAACGTGTGCACTTAACCACTGCACCACCGAGCTGGCCCCTATATTTCAATTTTTAATCATCTTTATGAGGTATGATTTACATAAAACAAAATGCATCATTCTAAGTGCAGTTTGATAAGTTTTTACAAATGCTCTCTTCTCTCTTCTTTCCTTTCTCTGTCTCTCATTCTTTCTCTCTCTTTATTTTTCCAGTGTTCTAAAAATTGGTCTTATACCTTATAAGGACTATTGAGCCTATGCCCTTCCTCCCTTTTGTCTTAATAATCCTCTTTCCTTTGCCTCTGATGTCCCTGGTCTTCTCAATTTGGACTACTCCCACACGCTTCCTCAGTACAGGCTCTCGATAAAATAGGACCGAGGTGATGGAACATATGTGATTACAGGTATGTGATTATGTGATTGTGTTGCATAAAATTGTAGTGCCAGTCTTGCTGGAGTTTTTTTCTCCCTTGTTGCCCCTTATAACCCCATACCCCATTTCACGTACCGTGAACATGTTACTTTGCCCTGGTACAACCTTTCACAAGTAATAAACCAACATTGGTCCATTGCAATTAACTAAACTCCATACTTTACTCATGTTTTAGTACTTTTTCCCTAAAGTTCTTTTTCTAATTAGGATGTTGTCCAGGAGACCACATTACATTTGGTCTTCATGTCTGCTTAGCCTCCTCTGGTCTGTGAAAGCTTCTCATTCGTTCCTTGGTTGATGGCCTTGAGAGTATCAAAGAATATTAGTCAGTAATTTTGTAGAATGTCCTTCAGTTGAGGCTTGTTAATGTTTTTCTCATGATTAGACTAGAGTGAGGGGTTTTGAGAGGAAGATCACAGAGGTGATATGATCACATCCTATTAAGGGTACATGCTATCAACTTGATTTATCACTGATTATGATAACTTTGCTCACCTGGCCAAGGTATCGTTTGTCAGGTTTCTCCACTGTAAAATGACTATTTTCCCCCTTTTCATTCTCCACTCTTTGGAAACACGTCACTAAGCACAATTCACACTCACGACGTGCAAAGTTAAGTTCTACCTCTCCAAAGAGGGAGGTAGCTACATAAATTATTTGGAATGCATCTACAGGAGATTTGTCTCTTCTCTTTCACTTAAAACCTTTATTCAATCATCTATTTCATTATTGACTCATACGTATTTACCTTATACTTTGAGTCATAACCGAATACCACGTTATTTATTTTGCGGCTCATGTCCCAGCTTTGTCCATTGGGAGCTCTTTCAGATTGTCTTCTGTATCCCTTTGCTGCCCCCTCAATCCTTTTGTGTTCTAATGCTTGCTTCCTTATTTTAAGGCACTAAAAGCTGCTCTTGGCTCATTTGTATATTCCCTGGCCCACTCCAAGACACAGCCATTCCTCCAAGGAGTTTTGGTCCCTTTTGTTGACAAATGGTATTAGAAACTAAGATCTGGACACTGGGTTTGCTCATTGCTACCATAGTGTCACTGCTTCTCTGCCCACTCAGTGGACAGAAAGAGGAACTATATGTATATATACTCACTCATGTATATACACATATCTATTGTTATTTCAGTGTCTATAGAGCTGTATTTATATTAAGCTAATCATGAGTACACACTGATATATTTGACTCAAATTCACTACAACATGGCTCATTCTAGCCTTTCCCTCTTGCCTATCTGTACCTCCCTTTCCAACAGTGAGAAGCCTACCTTCCATCGTCTACCATCCATTTCCTTGTTTATTCAATTCTAGTATACATGTACAGCACTTTCAGAATGGTTAACCCATACCCACGTGAAAAAGAACTCTAGCAACTGGAGTACAGAGATTGTATGCAGCTCCTTTTGTCTTTAGTCTTGCAGTTTCCCATCAAAACACCATTTTCCAAAGTTACTCAACTCTGCACTCTTGTTTCCTCACCCCCTTCAGGAATGTGTGCCGTGTTAAAATGCTAAGTTTGTGGCACTTTGTTACATAGCAATAGAAAACCAATAAATTTTTATCCTGAGAGGTTTCATTGGCTCGTTTTGAGATTTCATGGGTCCCAGCCCACATCATAATTATCCAAGCTTCCTGCAGTTTCCTTGCCCTTGTCGTACACTGAAGCTTGTGAAGCCCACCTTTCTCCAATTTTAGCTGTTCCTCTAACCATTCCACTGGGCCTCTCAGTGAAATTATTGGTGAATGTGTGGTCCGCCAGCTCTTGATGCTCTATCCCCACCCAGTAGTATTTGGGATTCAAGAGATAGTCTCCCACCTACATTTACTGTTAAAGTTTTGTGGGTTTTGATTTTTTTATCTTACTTTCTGTTTCTGTGGGTTCTTGAGGAGGTTCAAAAACCAGACTACCATCTCTGCTGTCTTCCTGCATTTTTGTATTTTTTATCAACGGCATTTGTTTGTGACTCTTGGGCTTGCAAGAGACTTTTGTCATCATCACCAAGATGACAAGAAATAACTGAGGTCCCAAAAGATTCCAAGGTACCACAGTGAATTATAGAGACAGAATTAGAATCAGGGACTCCAGCTTAGTAACCAGCTGCACTCAGCATCCTCTGCTGTGTCTCTTACACCATGAGGAAATGTCTTCTCTTTTCTGATTAAGAATAGGAGTGTGGCCCTCTGGATGCATCCAATTGTTTTAGGAAAATAAGTAAGTATTCCAGGAGTAGAATTTCACAAGCAAAGACAGATGAGTGTGGCAAATGTGAGCATTTCATTACTCTGCTTGTGTAGTATTTTGATCATTTTTTACTATGTTGCCTTAACTTAATGCCAAGAGCAAGAGTTCTCAAACTTTAATATGGATGGATCATTATGAGATCATTCTAACATTCTAATCCACTAAGCCTGAGGTGGTTCCTAAGCATTTCTAACAAGCCCCAGATGATGCCAATGCTGATGATGCTTGGACCTCACTTTGAGTAGCAAAGGCCTACCATTAATGGGCTTCAGGTAGCTGTGCATTTCCTAATTTTAAAGAAAACTTTGGCATATGTAGAAAGAGAAAGAGATAGAGAGAGACAGAGATTTCATAGTTTTCATAAGATTTAAAAGGATTTCTGTATTAAAAATGTTAAGAACTTTTAGCCTACAAGATAAAGTTCAACTGCTTAGGATAAAATGTAAAGCCTTTCATAATCTTTCTCATTTTATTTTCCTCCACTGTCCTTTAAGTATATTGCAGTCTAGCCACATCCGAACTTATCATAACGTCTAAAACCATCTAGGATTCTTAATAGCTACCACTTTAAATAGAATTAAAATAGTCTTTTGTTCTCACAAACCATGTTTTACTTTCATTTATTCTTCAGCTAACATTTACAAAATACTTTATATATTTATATATTATATTTATATATTATATTTTGTACTAAGCCTTAGGGATATAAAAATATGCAATAGTGTCTGCTTGTGGCATTACTGTAATTATTTGTTAAGATACTTTACTCTAGTAGACTGTGTTCCCTTGGATGAGCATTTACCCAGGGTTGGTTGGTTAAATGAATAAAAAGAAAGAAGAAAAGAAAGAGAGAGAAAGAAAGAAAGAGAAAAAGAAACAGAGAAGGAGGGAAGGAAAGAAGGAAGGGAAGAAGCAAGGGCAAGGGGAAGGGAGGAAGGATGAAAGGAAAGAAAGAAGGAAAGAAGGAAAGAGAGAGAAAGAGAGGAAGGAAGAAGAAAGGAAGGAAGAACAAAAGGAGGGGAGGAACGAAGGTGATGAGGTAAAAAACTAGGGTGACAAGTGTGAAAGCATGGATTGGAAAGTCTGAGGAGTAGTGCTATTAGTTAGAAATAACTAAGTTGTTGGGGCTGCATTTGTCATGTATAAAAGATCATAAATATATTATTTTAAAAGATGTTTTGAAAGTGATGATTTATAGAAACAGAAATCTTCATGAGGAAAAATTTTATTGGGAGCCATCACAGTACCACATTTTTTCCCTAAGAATAAAAAAGTAAGGCCAGCCCTGGAGGCCTAGTGGTTAAGTTTGGTGTGCTTCTCTCAGGTGGCCCGGGTTTGGTTCCTGGGCACGGACCTACGCCACTCATCTGTTATCGGCCATGCTGTAACAGTAGCTCACATAAAAGAAAAAAGAGGAAGATTGGTAAGGGATGTTAGCTCAGGGAAAATCTTCCTCAATGACAACAACAACAATAAATATTATTTATTCTTTATTTATATAAAGAATAAATATTAACATTAATCTTGTAACAAATTTCTGATTTGGAAGGATGCCATCCAGTAGGATAGACAGGCAGTAGGCAAGGAAACACGTGTTCAAGATGGTTAAGTGGGCTTGTCAGTATTCTATTGGTACAAAGGTTCTGATCACTAAAGATCAATAAAGATTTTATTTGTACAAAGGTTGTGATTACTAGTACTAGACATCTGATCACTAGGTTTATATGCGTGTCAGAGTTTACAAATATTGGCTTATATTTTGTAACAGATTATTTCCATGATTAGGTGATATTCAGGGGAGTTGCTGCTAGGCAAATGTCTTCATTGCTAGGGTCCTCATGCAGACATGACGTATGGAGCCAAAGTCTGAGAAACTGATAGCAGATTTTGCAATTTGATGCACAAAATTCTACCAGTGGGAGAAGTCCTTTTGCTTTAGGAATCCCTGTGGTATGTATTCCCTGGACTCAACTAAAAATAAGTAATTCCTACACCATGCTAAACCATGTGAGGAAGTATAATGAGAGGTAGATTGATAAATAATACCTGAAATAATTTGCCAAGAGGTTACAAAATAATTCACCAAATACATGTATAGGCATTTGAAGTTTCATCTTCGGTTATAGGGTTGAAGGGTTGTAGAGAATATTCCTTGTCAGCCTCAGTGTGTTTAATTTCCTTCTACGTATTGCACCATGTCTGGCTTCATCAGATGCATGCTCTCCCTGGTGAATTGAAACCAAGTTGCACAGATACCTTGCCTTGATTAATCACTGCCTCTATTGTCAACAGCTATTTGTAGATATTTTATCTCATTCTATGTAAAAATTATTCTGATGTATTTATAGTTTGCTCTTCTTTTGTACTACAATTTGGCATGCGAAAATGGTGCTCTACAAATCAGGGAGTAGAGAAAGTAATAATTTGTCCACACAAATTAGACTCTGATGTACTACTATTCTCTAATGCCTCTCATACTCGCCTTTGTATCTCCAACCACTGTGGATTTTTTTTAGATGTGCAAAGAAAATTGCAGCTATTTAAAATAACCTAGAGAGGGAGAACGGTAGGCGATATCCTAACTACCTTAGCCCTTTACATTTCAGCAGCCTTGTTGCCAAGGAAACCACTTGGGACTTTAGGGAAATTTGTGGATATTTAAAATGGATTGTGCCTGTACATAGACAGACATTTGCACAATTCACATCGCAGAATAAAAAGCTTCCAGTCTTGCAATATGAAGCCTAGAATTTCAAGGACTGAGGATGGGAAATAACAAAATGCAAAGGCTTATTCACTTATACGCCAAAGAATGTGCTGTATATACTATTTCACATTACTATTAGGCTAGGCTGTTTAAAAAAAAAAAATAGAATCTAGCTGGAATAGTCAAGAGTACAATATAAGCCTTATAAGTCTCACATTTTCATTTGTTTTTGTGACTTGCAATTTTAACATTGCGCCACCATTTTCACAATTAATTCCCAAGACATATTTCAGTTTTTAAAATCTAAAAAGAAAAACAAATGCATTCATTGCTGAGGCTCTGTTGGAAACTGACTGAATTCTACGTAAGTGCAGATAAGAACCTTTACTCACAATTCTGTGAGTAAAGTGCAGATGTTAGAAGAGAATAGAGATAGGCTGACATATCAAAACCCTTGAGCTAGTTTTTCAGTTTCTGTATGTTTGTGTCCGTCCTCTGGCTTTTATCCTTTACAAATTTCTGCTGAAGGTTGATATTCCTGGTGAGGCTGCAGAGTAGAAAGCAGGTATACAAATTGGCTTCCAAATATTATTTTCACATATATTCATGGTTAATTTTTGAACCTATACTCACGCAGAGTCTTGCTCTCCCTAGGCATGCAGGTTGACGTTTCCATACTGTCCATAAACTCCTGTCACAAGGGAAGTCAGCTTCACCCTGAGTGTTTAAGGAATGCCACAGTCTCCCCACCCCCGCCCCCACCGCCCCCAGTTCATCCCAATGGACTCCAGAACATCTGTGCAAGAAGTCTGCAAAGCAGCAAATCTCTGCCCAGACAAGGTATGTTCTTTGTTTTCACAAAGATTTATCTGATGGATGGTGACATGGGAGCTTCTACCTTCCATAGTTCCAGAGTGTGACTAGTAAAAGTCCATGAAGTCAGAAGTAAAGGATGAGATACAACAGCTGAAAATATACAGCTTCTATATCTCCTAATAATTCAACGTTATGAGGTGTTACAATTCCCATCACATTCATTCACGGACATGTGTTCTCAATAAAAAATAACAATTACATAAACACCACTTTCATATAATAGCTGAGGATTCATAATGAACCCAGGGGCAAAACTCTCCTATTCCTAATTCCTTCTAAAATTATTAAAATTATACAAAAATTGGAGGAACCATGCATTAGTATCAGAGGTTAATGACAGATATTATTTAACTGCAAATAACATACAGAAATTTCAGCTAGATAGTTTTGATAGCTGGATAGTGTTCAATTGAAAAAAATTTTAAATGAAGAAAAGTAGAATGACAAAACAGAAAGACTAGAGAGACAAATATTTGGCCCCAACAGAAGAACCTAATAATTAGGGAAAGAGCTAGAAACAAGGTTACCCTATGGGACATGCAGGGAACATTTGCCTCAGAATTTTTTTCTCCATTAAGTACAAAGAGCATTAGAAAGCAATTCCATGGGGAAGCCTAGGGTACCTCCAAATAAAAACACTTAGTGGGCATCAATAGTCATTTCTCCCCTCTAACATGACTGGGCTTTTCTCTGCATTAGCAGGCTTGGTACTAGATACGATGGGCACTGACACCAATTGGATAGAGAGGAAATAAGGTTAGCATACCCACTCAATTTTGGAGAAATGTTGGTTATTGATAATATCTCATCATTCAAAGGTGGATAAAGAGGAAAATATCATAACATGCAGCCTATAAAAAGATTCTGCATAATAAGATGAGGTGAGCACAGCATCTCAAAATACTTTAAATAAAATAAATACTACAGAATGAAGAGGTTGGTTTTAGAAAATATCTGCTTTGTCTTGCAGTAAAAAGAAAAAGAAATGAACACCATGAAACAAGAGATGAAAGATGAGAGGGTAAGACAATAGACAGAGATATAAAAAGGAGCAAGCTGGGAGCCAGACAGAATGGCAAAAGGGACTGAATGAGATAAGGAAAAATGAAAGGAAATGAAAGAGACAATAACTAATTTTAAAATTGCTTTGAAAGCAGTAAAGAATCCGTACTGTGAAAACTGAATCAGTGATGTGAAAGCTGAAATTTTGAGCTTCTTAGAGTTTTTATTATTCAGCAACAATAAGTTGCTTACAGTTAGACTAAATTTTTTAAATCACAAATATAACATTAACCAGAGGAAAAAAACTTAATGACGATTATAGCAGAAGTTGATACATTTTAAAAGAATCTAAGAAATAAGTTTTAAAATAGCCACCTCACTAAAAACAATAGAAAAGCTTGACATAGTTGAGAGCCCCTAAAAAATAACTAAGTAGAAAGAAAGTACATAAAGTACACAAATAAACAAAGCTAAAAGTGAGCAAGGGAAAATAAACAGATATCCAAGAACATAAGTAAGGAATGCCTAAACTAATACTTTCGAAAACTTACTGAAATACATAATGTACTAGGAAAACATAAATTAACAAAACAATTTCCCCAAGGTTCAATGATTTAAAAGGACGATTATCACACAATACATTTAATAACCAATATTCCAGATTTCCTAGGGAGAGTTTTCAGATTCATTTGGTATTATAATTTCTTCCAAGTTTACAATAAACAAATAATTGTCTCCTAGAAATAGTTCCAGGGCATAGAAAAAGAAGAAAGCCATGTTAATTTGTTTCTAGAAGATAATATAACCCTTTAGCAAAAACTGACAGAGAAACTAAAGATAGAACTCATTTAAGAATATTCTTAATGAAATACAAGCAAAACAAATCCAGAATGTTATTAATCAAGTAATAAAAACATAACCAAGTAGGGTCCATTCCAGTAAGATTATAAGCAATCAGTATTAGAAAATCCTATTAATATGCAATCGTATATGAGAAACAAGGAACAAAAATTATATGATCGTTATAGGTGCTGAAAAGACATTTGAAATTTTCCACATTCATTCCTGGGATAAAAGCGGTTTTAGCTAACAGCAAAATAGAATCTTCCTTAATATTATAAAAATTATATAAAACTTTTAATAGTGTAGCAGTCAGTTCTCCACAAAATTATTTACAGATTCAATTCAATCCCAGTTAAAATTCCAACAGGTATGTGTAGGGGTGTTTGCGTGTGTGTGTGTGAGTGTGAGCATAGATATTTACAAGCTGATTCTAAGACCTAGATGAAGAGGCCAAGAATGGAGCTAAGCCAATATGGAAGAATAAAGTTTGTGTATTTTATACTAATGGATACACGAACCTATATAAACCTATAGTTTAAAAAGTGCGGTATTTGCAAAAAGATAGACAGAAGAAAAAAAGAAAAGGAACATAATCTGGGAGTATGGAGTCCAGAAGGTACAGGAAGAGTGATTGAAGTCAAAAAGGAGTTAGAAGTCAAATCTTCTAGGGTATTGTAAGCCATTGCAAGGACTTTGCCTTCACTCTCGGTGAGGTTGGAAGCCACTGGAGGACTCTGAACATAACAAAATCTTGTTTGTATTTTAAAATTATCACTTGCGCTGTGTGCTAAGAACAGATAGTAGAGGGGGCAAGGATGAGAGTAGGGAGAATGGTTTGAAGCCTAGTATAGTGACTTAAGCAGTGAGCATGTCGGCTTGCACCAGTTTCAACACTGGAGCTTTTAAATGAGGTAGTCAGATACTGGATTTATTAAGAAGAATTTGCTGATGGATTGGGAATGCAATACGAGAGACAGAAGTCAAGGACCACTCCAAAGTTTAGATCCTGAGCTAGAGGAATACACAAGTTGTAAATTACTAAACTAGGAAATAATGTAGGAATCAGGAATTCCTTTTTGGACAAAATAAGTTTAAAATGTCTATTACGTATCCAAGAGAAGATGTCAAATAAGCAATTGGATGTCTGAATCTGGAGTTTAGGAGAGAGGTATAAACTGGAAGTCATTTAGTATATACTTGTGTTTAACCCTATGGTTTAGTTCTTCATCTAGGAAATAAGAAATGTGTGGATTTAGCCCTGGGCCTCTTCATACCTGGCGATAGTCACCTACTCAGACAAAAACTACTTCTACCTCAAGGAGGATGAGGACTTATAATTGGCTACTGGTTTTGACAATCTAGAGGTCACTACCAACTTTGATGAAAGCTGTGTTGGTGGAGTTATGGGAGCCAAGACTGACTGAAGAAGATTTAAGAAAAAAGCAGGATTGAATATAGATTTTATTATTAGATGATATTAATGCATAAATCTAATTTTCTTTGGTGTAATAAAAGCATCGTGGTTTTGTAATAGGTTATCCTCATTTCTCAGGTGACACATGCTGATGTATTGAGGGGCAAAATGTCATGTTGTCTGCAACTCATATTTAAAATATTCAGCAAAAAAATTGTATCTACAGGGACAAAACAAATGCACCAAAAATATAATAGAAAGAAAAGAATCAGGGGCAATAATAAAGGATTTTATTTAAAGTAATTCGATATAAAGGAGTAAAGAAAAAGAAGAGGTGATTGAAAAGGGATAGTCAAGAGAATATCTTTAAATGAGTGATATAACAGCATATTTGAAGACTAATGCGAATATTCCAGGAGAGTGTAAAAAATTGGTGATGCAGAAAAAGGGGTCCAATTGCTAAAGCAACATTATTGATTGGACTGTTGAGATCAGATCTAGTGCATAAGTGCAAGTATTAGCCTAATTTTTACTTTCTTCTTGCATTCCTCCATATTTTACAAATTTCCTATAATAACTATCATATCACACTTGGCACCTGACCCAAATCCTTTTTGATAGCATGGGATTTTGCAAATGTTTCTATGACTCTTTTATCATTTTTTATGTAATATATTAAAAAGCAGAAGGGGCACACAGATGATTTTTTAACCTTGAAAACAAAAGTAAAATCGACCTCATAACAGAACATGAAAAAATGGTAAATAACATATTGTGAAACTATTTCACACAAGTTGAAAGGGTATAGAGAAAGAGGTAGCCAAATGGTTTCTTGATAAAGACAGGACAGAGTCAAGAGGAGCAGGGGTCTGCAAACTCCTGGCCCATCTATGAAATAAGCCCACCTCCTGTTTTTGTAGAGTTTTGGAACATTGCCACCCTTGTTCACTTATATGTTTCCTATGGTTGCTTTCACACTAAAATGGTAGGGTTGAGTATGGAGGGCCCACAAAGCCTAAAATATTTACTATCTAGCTCTTTACAGAAAAAAAGTCTGCAAATAATAGAACCTTGGGGCCGGTCCCATGGCCGAGTGGTTAAGTTCAAGCGCTCCGCTATGGCCCAGGGTTTTGCTGGTTCAGATCCTGGGTGCAGACATGACACCACTCATCAGGCCAAGTTGAGGCAACATCCCATGTGCCATAACTAGAAGGACCCACAACTAAAATATATACAACTATGTACTGGGGGGATTTGGGCAGAAAAAGCAGAAAGAAAAAAAAATAGATTGGCAACAGTTGTTAGCTCAGGTGCCAATCTTAAAAAAAAAAAATCCACAGCTAGCATCATATTTAAAAATAAATAAATAAATAATAGAACCTTGCTATTCAAAATGTAGTCTCCAGACCAGGAGCATCAGCAATGAAGAAAATGAAGCAGAAGTCAAATTTGAGCAGTGCCATGAATTATGTGAATGAGTGATCCAGTGGATTATCTAAGGGAAGAAATTTCCTGATGTAGAAAAGAGAATTGGAACGGCTCCTCAATCAGCCATGAACTGGCCTGTTTGAGTAATAACAAAAACCTTTATGACTCAGAAAAGAGAGGAGTGAGTAGAAGAAAATAGAGTCAAAGAAATAGGCATGACTCAGATCAGGTGAGATTCTATATAAGAGATCTGGATTGAATTCTCAACGTAATTGGCATATATTGGAGGGTTGTCAATAAGAACATGACATGATTTGATTTACATGCTTAAAATCTACCTTGGCTGCTTTATAGAGAATAGACAATGGAGTGCAAAAGCATAAACTGGGAGAATAGTAAGAGAGCTAGTGCAGTTGTTCAGAGAAGAGAGAATGGTGGCGGGAATTGGTTGGACTCTAGATGTGTTGTGAAAGGAAAGCTGATGATAAGATGTAGACTGTGAGGGAGACAGCAGAGTTAAGGATTAGGTCTAGGTTTTTGGTCTGACAGCTAGAAAGATGAGAGTACCATTTAGAGAGACTGGGGAAAATTAGGAGGACTAAATTTGAAGAAGAAAATCAAAATTTCGATTTTAGACACGTTCTGTTGAGATCTTGTTATGCCTCAAGTGGAAGTCTACAATTCTGGAACACTGGGATAAGGGCTCAGGTGAATGAAATCATCAAGAGTATAAATTGAGAAGAGAAACAGTCTGATGACTGAGCCCTGAGAGAAGAGACAGACTTAGCAAATTGACAGCAAACATGTGACGCAGGAAGTAAAACTATATGGTTTACTTAAAAATACGGTGAACAGAAGCAAAGTAAAAAAAAAAAACTTTCTCAAGAAGAAGAAAGAGATCAAACTGTCAAACGCTGCTGAAGTTGAACAATGTGAGCCTAGTAAGATGAATATTAGATTTGGCAAGTGGATGTCACGGGTGACCTCGAAAAGAGAAGTCTCTGAAGAGCAATGGGGACAAATTTCTGATAGAACCATGTAAAACAGAGAATGAAGGTTTCCATTTCTAGTCATATGCTTGACTAGATTTTGCAGAAAAACACGTTCTGGAGCAGAACACCTGAAAAAAGTCCTTAAAATATAAGAAACATCTCTTTTAAAGCATGGCTGGGCTGTCAATAAAGTAAGAGAAACAACCAAAACAAGACACAATAAAGAATTGTGATTGCAAAGGAGGAAACCCTGACGATACTGCTCATCCTGGGTGCCTAAGAGCATGAGTTTAATGACCACAAGCATTAGGAGACAAAAGAAAAATCTTGAGGCCTAAGCAAGCTGAAAGTCAGGTTCAAGACCATGTATGAAGCCAGGATGCTCTCTATGGATAGAACAGAGAAACATTCACTCCAAAGAGAAAGACTTTGTTTGTTTTGGCCTTGGTCATAGACTCGCATCTTCTAGGGAAAGACTTGGTGTGTTTTCAGTTGAACACAGGATAGTCATATTACATTAGGTGGAAGTATGACCTTGCTGTTGTCTTTATTTGAAGATTAAGCCTAGATAAAGAGATGCACATGGGTGCCAAGTTGACAAGGGTTGGATGTGTGATGGTTAATTCTATATGTCAACTTGGCTTGGCTACAGTCCCAGATAATTGTTCATACATTAATTCTGGATGTTTCTATGAAGGTGTTTTTTGGGTGAGCTTAATTTTTAAATCAGTGGACTTTGAGTAAATCACATTACCCTCCATAATGTGGGTGGGTCTCATCCAATCAGTTGAAAATCTTCATAGAAAAACAGAAAAAGCAAGAAGGAATTCTGCCTTCAGATTGGCTGTGAACTCAGGCTGCAACATCAACTCTTCCCAGATCTTCTCCAGCCTGTTTGCACAACTGTGTGAGCCAATTCCTTAAAGACTCTCTCTCCTCAACCCCCTCTCTCTCTCTCTCTGTCTATATATGTATTCTGTTTCTCTTGAGAACCCCCTAACACAATACTAACATTTAGATTAAAGGAACCAAAAATTCCAAGAGAAATATATATCCACATTGTAACGAATATGCAAATCTCCAAAGACAAAATAACATTTCAAAGTGGTGAGAAAAAAATTACCTACAAATGAACAATAACGTATAACTGACTTCTCAGACAGTAAGAAAGCAAAAGTAAAAACAATTTTCAAATAAATTCAATGTGTCTTGAAAGTTCTGAAAAAAATAGCAGTAAACACAGTACAACAGAGCTGTATATCTCGAAATTATATTTTGAGAAAAAAGTAAAGGCATTACCAGAGAAAAAGAAAACCTGAGCGAGTTCATTGCCAACAGACCTTCATTAAAGGAAGATTTGAAGGATATAGTTCAGGGGAGAAAAAAGGGAAAAGGAAAATAATCATAGAAGAAAATTTGTAAAATGTTAAAAGAAGTGGTGAAAAAAAAATAAATTGTAAACTTGCTGATAAACCCAAGCAATATACCTGATTAAGCATTAACAATAATGCCTAATTTGTGAGCTTAAAAATTTGAGACAGAACAAAGAATTTTGACCACCACAGCAAATGAGTCAGAAGGGAGTTGATAAGAACAAAAACGTTTTTCAGGAGGAGAATAAAGATGTTGATGAACCTACATTAATTTAAACATTCACACAAAAATTTCTAAGAAAGAAGACTAGAGCATGTACGTTTCCAACCAGTAGGGAAAAGAAAAAGAAAGAAGAAAGAAGGGACAGAAGGAGAAACATAAAGCACAAAATAAGAAGATGGAAAACAATCTAGACGTATCAGTCATCACAATCAATTTAAAGGGGCAAAATGCTTTCAATGAAAGATTTAAAAATTAGCAAAAGGCAGCAGTGTAATTTGTACATGAAATATATTTTTAAAATTTCATTTAGAAAGGTTAAAAATTAAAAGATGAAAATTAAAAGTCTGGGTACAATTTAGAGATTAAACCATTGTAATTTGAATCAGGGAAGTTTAATAAAATGAATAATTAAATTTTGATAAAGCAGTAACTATAAAGATGTAATGAGAACTCTAAAGGGTAGCCAAGGGCAGAAGGAGTGTTCCAAGGAAAGACTGACCTAGAAGGGGAAAGAGCACCTCAAGGCTGGATATCAGACTTCACTGAAGCTGTGGGTGCAACCCATGGATGGTGCAGGAGTTCACCGGATTTCCCAAGCCAGAGTGAGATTGCCATGGATAGTGCAGTTCCCTGGCTTTCTGTTTCATTTATCCTAAACACTAATGGAGCACAGGAACTCACACAGTTTCAAGGTAGGCAATAGTGACTATGTAGCTGGTGTCCTTGCCCTTGTGGAGCCTACAGTTTAATGTTTGGCCCTCCACAGGGATATCAGTGTTATACGCTACACATGATACTCTTCCTTCATATTAAAGACAATAATTCAATTATTCCTTAGCTTTTCTTTTATTTAATTTAAACATTACAATTTCTTTAATTTGCCTGGAATCAATTTCCCCTCTTTAAACACCTCTGCTTCTCTTCTATGAATAATTTCTAACATCTTTTGTATGTCGTCTTTAGTGCATTGAACATAATAGAACATAATTAAAAGAAGACTGTCATTTTTATCACGTCCACTCTTATCTTTGTCTTTTAAAATATCTAGAAGTATGCTAACCTTTGTGTCCAAGCAGTCTTTCCAAAACTACATTTGTTCTAGGCTTTGTGCTTCTTTTCTCCTATTCCTTTCTGCTGTACATGTAATCTTAATTGGAGAACTCTTGTTTTCTTCACTAATTGAAATACTAAGTAGAACAACTCTCAAGGCATTTGATGTGGGACGACACTCAGGCTAGTCCAAGGTCATTCCGAGCTGTGATCTTGGCTTCAGCCTTCCAGCTATGTATATGAACCATCTCAAAGCAGATGCAAAATACTCCAGAGGTGGGTTGGCTAATCAGGATGTCACGTGGGGTAGAATTGAAAGCCTTTCTGAAATGGAACTCTATCACTTCCCTATGGCCCTTTGCCACGTGTTGTATCTCAGACTGTCCTGGGTGATCACTAGATTGTATGCTAATTATTCTGTTGTCTTCAATCATTCACACTAAAACTGTCATATTTATAATTTACAGAATCAACTTTCCTTCCCTTTTAAAAATTAGAAACAGCATTCTCTTTCCTAATTCTTCCATAAATTATCATAAGAATGGACTTAGATTATCTCCTACCTTTTAAGTAATTTTTTAAGTTAAAACTAAAGCTGTTTAGATCTCTGACTTTCCCAACTTTACCTTAGTTCTTTTTTGAAAACCATTTAATTCAGAAAGTTATCCATTTTTTTTCTGAAACAAATAAGGTAATAAAAGTAGCAACCGTGTATTGACTTCCTGCCAAATGCCAAGAATTTTAGTACATGATTCTCATATATTAAATCTAATCCTCTTGACATTGTATATAGGTATTATCACACTTGTTTTACAGTGAGGAAATTAAAGTTCAGAAAAGTTAAGAAACATGTGACTGACAAAGCTACAGCATCTAATGCTTTCTCTCTCTTCCAGATTCTATTTTCATATTACTCCGTTACTATTTTTTCCTCACACCTCTTTATCACTTTCAACTAAAATATCGGAGGAATGCTTGAAATTTTTGTTGTAAATTCTACATTAATTGTACATGTATAGCACCTTAAACTCAAAATGGTCTTTAGAATCTGTTTACTTATTTTTTATAACATGTTCTAGAGATGGTTATTGCATCCACGTTCAAGGAACATTCACCAGACAGTTATTCATCATTTTCTGGAAACATCCTAAGTAACTGTAGCTCATGGAAAGGTTCTAATCTTACCTTTAATATCTCCTGCTTGGGTGACTCTGTCTGAATCACCTGCATGTTCTCTGAGCCCCAGTAGCCTCATCTATCAATGAGAGGAGGTAGGCAGCAGTTCTGTATTGTTTTGTACTTTCTTCATTTAGACCAGTGAGTTATTTTCATGGCAGCCATATAAGGTGATTTAGTTTGGCTTGACTGAGTCCATGCAAACCGGGGTATTTGTACGTATATGTAGATACAGCCAGGTGAAGGACACCAATAACTTACAGCGATAGAGGACCTTTCTGTGCATCTCTGCCCTTCACACAGCATGTGGGCAAGTGGAGAAGGTGTGGTTTTCATTTGATCAATCCAGAGCACAGCTATGTTCGGTGCTCTCATTGCTCTACTTAAAATTCTCTTATGTTTTCGTCAAAAAAGTGACCTGTTCTATTTCATATATGAAAGCTTCACATTAAAAGAATATGAGGTAGCAAATATCTTTACTGAAGCGCTGTTGGCAGCTGAAATCACTGACAACTTCCTGGCCGTGAATCATAATCTATATCATGTGCCTTTGAGACAGCAGGCTATTGATTTTTCCCTGTCTATAATCCAAGACCATATACAGAGCTTGTTAGACATCTGTGGGAATATAAACTGAGTTTTGATACAAGTTAGGAAGGTTCTCGTAGCGGGGCACATAGTTTTTGTCTTAGAGAAAATCTTTACACAACTGGATTCTTGGTGAACTTTTCAAAAACAAACAATTTAATATAAGGTTGAAGGCTTTGAGTAGAGGACATTGAGAGAATTCTTTATTCTTTTGTCCAGAGTTTAAATCAAATAATTTTCTCCAGCGGTTACTACACTATCTATTAAATAATGATTGTGCTTTTTCTCTTTATTATACCTGAGGATACTTGTTATTTGATGAGACTAATTAGGATAGATTTCAAGTGCTTTAGGGAGATAAATGTAGGACACAGACCTAGAGAAAACTGTTAAAACAGTCATATGGGATCAACTATAAAGCCATTTCTGAAGAAATTAATAGGATTTATACATGTCAAAAGTCTTCTTAGCTGTGAAAAATGTGTAACTATTTCTAAATCATTGCATATATGTCTGACCAAGAAATACAAATAGATTTTTTTTTTTTTAAGTAGACATCTCAGGGAGGAGAAAAGAAAAGTATAGGGTTTTCCCTGAGGTAGTATCTTAAGTAACAGAATAAATAATGTTTATCTAATCTTACCACTCTGAGAGGAGAAAACATATTCCAAAGTCAAGTGTATACACATTTCAGTATAGACACTGAAGAAAAAACAGTATTTCATGTGTACTTGTTAAAAAGTCAGACACTCGCACACTAATACTGGTCCAAAACTTATAATGTTTAGACAAAAATTCACCAAAAATGTGCTTTTTGTATTTTTTATGTAGTGCTCATTCTAACTGTATTTTTTGTCAAAGATTTTATTTTAATAACAATAACACGTGATATTTACAGATAATACATTATGTGCCAAGAAATGTTTCACGAGCTTCACCTGAGTTACTCATTTGATCCTCACAATAATCTTGAACTGGAGATAACAATACTACTATACTAATACAATGTAATACTATACTGAGGCACACTGTTGCACAGAGATGTTAAATAGCTTGACCAAGGTCACGTAGCTAGTTAAGGTTGGTCTGTAAACTCAGGCAGGATAAATCAGAACATAATATTCCTAAACCCTGCTTGTCCAACTTAGAGTATTTTGAGCTACTTGAGGGCAAGGATTTTTGTTGTGACCCTTATATCACCTGCAGTATGTAACATATTACTTTTATACATACATTATGAATAAATACGTATTAACATAAATCGAGTCATAGAGAAGATATGTAAAGAAAATAAAATTAACTTAAACAAAGAATAATCCGTGTTTGGTCCCTGTTCTTAGTGACCTGAGACACAGCACTTAGAATGGTGTTTCTCACTGATTCTTGAACCAATGCTGTGTTCCACTCATGCCGTCCATGTCAAGTTGTCTAGCTTCTGCAAATCCCCTAGATTATAACATATTTTTTGAAGTTTGAAAATGGGAATAATGGGAATTGCATTCCAAATTTTTTTTAAATCCCACCTCATCCTTTCCCTCTGGCTGAGAATCATTTATTTAGCTTCTCCACACACACTACTCATATGTATACTTAGCGAGTTTTACAAATGTATTTATAAATTTTTTATAAGTGCATTAAATTATCTGTCAAGAATAATAATATGAAAAACATCCTAAGCCCTAATATTTATTTTATGTTAAAAAAGTGAATGCAATAACATAAAAAGCTGGCAGATAGTTGAAATTCATCAAAAAGCTGAACACAACAAACAGAGACCTTCATCTGAAAAGATAATTCTCCCAATGCAAAAAAAGTAAACCGGGGGAGAAATAGCAGCCACGACAAAAATTGCACTGCAGTAGAAACAAAATGAATGCTTCCAATTAAAAGCCAATCTCTGAAAATCATTCACCACAGGAACCAGAAAAAATAATTTTAGGAAACTATTTTAAACTCTCCATGGGACTTAAAACTCAATAAAATAGATGTGTCAAGCTATAGTGAGAGAATGGATTGAGCTGAAAAGACCAGTTGATGACATGAAGAGGAAAAAGCATGAGATTAAAAAAATATTTGAGTGAAATTGAAAATGGAGAAGCAGAATTAAAATCTTAATTTGAGGCAATGAAGAGTGAAATAGATATGTAAAAATAAACTCTGATAATAAAACACCATACACAATCAAATAAATTTGAAAAATATAACTAAAATGAATATTTTGAAGCATATAAAATTCCAAAAGTGACAAAAGAATAAATGAAAACATGAATAAACTAAGTGCAAGATAGATATTGCAATTAAGAAATAAAGATACCAGGCTAACATGGTTTTGTAGGTGAATGTGACAAATTGTCAAGAAATAAATAACCCCTGTTTTATGAGTTGCTACGGAAAACAGAAAAAGATTGTAACAAAAGCATTAGCGAGAGGGTTGGCCCGGTGGCACAGCAGTTAAGCTCGAACATTCTGCTTCGGTGGCCCAGGGTTCACCGGTTTGGACCCCAGGTGCGGACATGGCACCACTTGTCAAGCCATGCTGTGGCAGGCGTCCCAGATATAAAGCAGAGGAGGATGGGCACAGATGTTAACTCAGGGCCAGTCTTCCTCAGCAAAAAGAGGAGGTTTGGAAGCACATGTTATCTCAGGGCTAGTCTTACTCAAAAAATGAAATAAGATAAAAACATTAGCTAATCTAATCCTCTAGGGTTGGTAAAAAACAAAAGGCACAATGAAGCAGTACTTATCCAAGGAAGAGAACAGTCAGACATCAAAAAGCTGTCATTGGGATTCATCATTATAATGAATGAATTATAATATAATGATGAATTATAATGAATTAAGAACAAAAATTCTATATGTGTAAAACACTGTATTTACTTAACAAACTATATTAGTAAAATACTAAGTATTTTATAACTTTAAAACCTTTTTATAAAGTTTGAAAATTATAAAGTTTCGCAAACTTTAAAAACTATTTATGATTTTAAAATATCATAGCACATGAAAAATGCAAGGAATACAAGAGAATTTCCTCAAGGTCACCCTAGCAAAACTTGCAGCAAATATTACATTGAATGGAGAAACTTTAGCCACATTCCCTCCAGATGAGGATGAAGACAATGATGAAAACTGTGACTATGATTTTATTCTTGTGCTGGAGGTCCTGTCAACTGTAAAATGACAGGGATAGAAAGAGAGGGTAAAAAAGTGAAATCAGAAATAAGACCCATTATTTTGGGTCCTGCTAAGGTTGTAAAATAGCATAGGCTAATGGCTCCTTCTCTGAACTCTGGAGAAAGTATTAAGGAAAATATGGAACCAAGAAAACAACAGCAAACTAGAAATCTCTCAGCCAACAAATGGTTCCTCTGAACTAATATTTGTGGAATTGGGAGAGCGTGCTTAGAGTTGTCAGTTAGAACCATAAGGGTTGTACAATGCACAACTCCAGAGGGCGCTATTCATATAAAAATGGTGTAAAAGATGACTCCTAACATTATGTAACCCAGAGGACTTGAGAGGGTATCTGCAATGTGCAGTAGAGGAAAAATGACAACGTTCTGGGAGTATGAACTGGAGAGAAACAGTTTGATTTTTTTTCTCTTTTCTTTCACCTACCATTGCCTTATGCCAATAATTGCTCCATTCCTCCAGCAATATATAGTAATAACTCATACTTCTTGTGCAGCTGGCTAGAGATATAAAGTCAGAGCAGTACAAAAAGGTACCAGGGTGTAGGGCAGGCCTGGTGGTGCAGTGGTTAAGTTCGCACGTTCTGCTTCGGCGGCCTGGGGTTCACTGGTTTGGATCCCTGGTGCGGCCCTGCACACCACTTGTCAAGCCATGCTGTGGGAGGCATCCCACATATAAAGTAGAGGAAGATGGACATGGATGTTAGCTCAGGGCCAGTCTTCCTTAGCAAAAAGAGGAGGATTGGTGGCAGATGTTAGTTCAGGGCTGGTCTTCCTCAAAAAAAAAAAAATGTTCCAGGGCAAGAAGTTGGGCAAAAGAAGTATATTTTCTGGGCATTCACTCCTTCACCGTTTCAGCTCCAATCAGCCCAGGCTGGTGGAAAGAGACGCTTCTCCCCACACTGCTTCTCCTTAGGGATGTGAAGGGGAGAGGGTAGGTGACAAGAGTGATTGACTGGAATTCTGTTTTGCTTGGGTACCTCTACCCTAGAGATAGACTCTTTCCTTTTCTACTCACTCAAAACTAGGGCGTGACCTTAACTTCCTCTAAACGTTTTCTAGGACAGAGATGCCTGTAGCCCAAAAAGAATCTACATTCCCATAACTCAAAATAACAAGACACAACAAACTAAGCAAAGGATGTCACGTGAAGCAGAAGCATTGCAAAGATGGACCAAGAGTATAAAATAAGTTCAGTAATTTACTAAAATAGATATGAAAAGATGTTAGCAAAAATAAATCATGAAAACCAAATTAAAACCATTACTTATGAAAATTTGATGTGAAATATTAGGAAGTTGATATAAAGAGTCCAAATGGTTCTTATTTGCAGATGATATGAATGTCTACTTAGAAAGGCCAAGAGAATCAATGAACTAATAAAACAAATATGCAGTTTCAGTAAGGTTGTCAGATACAAGATCAACCTACAAAAATTAACCATCTAGAAATTATAACAGATAATAGGATTCTGTAGAAACTAACCTAACCACCAATGCACATGTCCTTTATGATGAGCATCTTAAGACTATTAAAGAGCATTCAAAAAGAACTAAAGAAATGAAAAGAGACATGATATTCATGGATGGCAAAGCATAACATAACATAGATGTCAATTCACTCCCAATTAGTCTATAAATTCAACTAAATTATAATAAAAACCCCAGCAGGATTCTTGGTATTACTTAACAAACTGATTCTAAAATTTACATGGAAGAATAAAGTTTCATCAATACATGAGGCAATTTAAAAAAGTTAAAGAAAGGTAATTTGCCCTATTGGCTATTAAACATATTAAAAAGCCAATATAATAAAAAATGAGTGAGCTGTTCATGTTGGAAAAGATAAATATATCACTGAAAGAAGAATGGATAGATATTTCTTGACAAATTAAGAGAAAATATGTGAATTCCTTAGTGGATGGTATTGGGAAAACTGGCCCACTATAGAAAACTAAAGGTGATCTATACTTACACACATAAAAAATCATTTCAAGTGAATTAAAGACTTCTATATACAAGATAAATGGAAGAAAATATCTTTTTGACAATGGAACAGGAAGATTTCTTAGTCAAGACTCAAAAACCACAAAGCAATGGGGTAAATTTATTAAGTATTACTCCTTCTCAAAACATAAGACCTCAGTTCAAAAACTTGGATAATAAATAAATTTAAAGAATAGGGACACAAATGGATAAAGACACACGCACCCCTATGTTCATTGCAACATTATTCACAATAGCCAGACTTGGAAGAAACCCAGGTGCCCATCAAGGGACGAATGGATAAAGAAGATGTGGTATATATACACAATGGAATACTACTCAGCCATAAGAAATGATGAAATCTGGCCATTTGTGACAACATGGTTGTACCTTGAGGGTATTATGCTGAGTGAAATAAGTCAGAGGGAGAAAGTCAAACACCATATGATCTCACTCATAAGTAGAAGATACAAACAATGACCAGCAAACACATAGCAACAGAGATTGAATTGGTGGTTACCATAGAAAAAGGGGGAGAGAGGAGGGGAAAACGGGTGATTAGGCTCACCTGTGTGGGGATGGACTACAATTAGTTTTTGGGTGGTGAACATGGTGTAATCTACACAGAATTCAAAATATAGTATGATGCACATCTGAAAGCTATATAATGTTATAATCCAATGTTACTGCAATAAATAAATAAATAAAACTATTAAAAAAATAAAGAATAGGGAAAAAACAAATGATTTTTTGTAATGCCTAAAACTTACAGGAATTAATATAAAAATATCGAAGGACTCCTTCACATCAACAAGAAAAATACAGGAAACCCAATGAAAACGCCATGGTCAAAGTACATAAGCAGGTAGAATCCAAACGGGTAATTTTCTCACAAATGAAGACGCAAACAGCTCTCTAGTAACCATAGAAAGGAGGGGTAGGGGATGGGAGAGATTAGCGAGATCACACTTTTTATCCACCAGGTTTGAAGAAACAAAAGTGAATCTTTGAAGGACTATTGAAAATCTGAGGAAACAAGAGGCCTCATAATCTGGTGGTGGGATTATGAATTGGTGCATTTTGGGGATAAGTCTGCAATACTTAATGATTAAGTAAAGTACATTTACATCCTAAACCTAGCTACCCTAGTATATCCCACAGAAATGCTCACATAGGTCCATACAGGAATGTGTGTGGTAACACTGGATTTGATAACAAGGATTTGAAGATCACTTTGGTGACTAAATAAGTAAAATATACAATATGCCTGGCATGTGCATACAATGGAATAATTTTCAGCAATCAGAGTCAATAAGCTATTCTACTATACAGAGACATGGATGCCTCTCAGAAACATGGTGTTGAATAGGGAAACAATGAAAGTTGTATCAAAACCCCACTTCCATATATTTAAACACTCAACCAAAAAATACTATATTTTATAAGAATACCCAGAAATCTAAATAAATTTTTGAGCAGATGTTTATGGGCTGTGGCAGGTGGATGGGAGTGGAGATAGGAGAATAAAGGGAGAATAATAAAATAGATAAAAGGAAGGGCTTCAGAGTAATATAATGTCAGTGTGTCATGAACTAGGAATACGATTAATCCAAATCTACACAGCTGAGTTCCATTACAAAATAAAATCAAATCAATGACATGAGAGTCAAACTTAAGACTCTTTCAGATTAAAGAGGAAAAAAGAGAAAGTAAGGAGATAGAATATAATTGATATGAAAGATCAAAATAAAACAACTGTGTTTGGGAAAGAAAGTTTAAAATTTTGTTTTAAAGAGCAACAAAACAAACAAAATTATATTATAATTAAATACCTATTAGCTCATGCTGATAGAAATAATTTAATAAGTTAATAAATGAGGGAGAAGGGACTAATCTCCTGTGCAGAGGAATACTAAATAAATTATGTAGCTACTCCACTCTAAAGTAGGGGCAGCATAACTTAACACTCTTTAAGTGTGGGCTGCATGTAGCGACTTTCTTCCAAAGAGTACAATGTGGAAAGGGAGGAATAACTTTACACTGGAGAAATCCGACAGACACTACTTTAGCAGGTGATCATGGCCAAGATCAATGCACGTGAATCATGTTGATAGTATGTAACTTTGATAGGATGTGATGAAAATGGCTCTTTACCTCTGCCGGGGTTTTTCCTAAAAACCATACCTCCAGTCTAATCATAAGAAAAACATCAGAAAAATTCCAGTTGGGAGATATCCTAAAGTATTTCTGAATGCTACTCCTCACAGCTGTAAAGCCATCAAATAGAAGGAAAATCTGAGAAATGTCACATCCAAGAAAAGCCTAATGGACACCACTTCTAAATGTAACATGGTATCCTGGGTGGGGTCATGGAACAAAAAAGGACATTAGACTAAAACCAAGGAAACTGAATAAAACTTGGATTTTACTTAATAATAACGCATCAATTTGCTTCCTTAATTATAACAAATATACCATATTAAGTAAGATGTTCATAATAGGAAAATTGTATTAGGGGTATAGCAACTCTGTACTATCTGCTTAATTTTTGTCTAATCGAAAGCTATTATAAAATCTTTCAATAAAAAATGTAAAAAACCAAATAATTTAGCATATATTGCGCACTTGGGACAGTTTGACACATTGCAGGTGTTCAGTAAATTTGACACCTAGTGGTTTTAATTTCAGACAAGGAGAATAAAATAGCCTGAAATGAGGATGAATGAAGCTTCCTAAGCTAGCAAATTGTTAGCCACTCAAGTACAAGTATTGAACTGCAGATTGTGTCATTTATGGAGTAGGGAGTTGTGCCGTGTTTGACTAGCTGCTCAGTAAATATTAACGTAATTTTATCCAAATTACTGATAATAGGTTAATCTCAAGAAATGGGGTTTTTTTGCTGCCATTGTTGAGTAATTCTATCTTCAAAGAAATCTTTCCTAGTAAAATAATTTAAAGTATTCTTCACAGGTATCTAATGTCCTAGAATGAACTGTTCGGTCACCTGGAGATAATGTCAGCTTTACATAACCGGCAGAGAAGTGTCTGTGTAGTGAACAGGGACCAAGGAGAGGAGTCTGTTGGATAGGGTAGATTTCAAATTGAAGAAAATAGGAACAATTACTTCTAGCTAGCAGATGATTCTAGGACCATTTTTTCCTATCTGAAGAGTTCCATATATGCCAGTGACAATGAATTTATTTTCATCCCCAAACCTGATAGAAAGAGGCCACTTGATTAAAATCCCAATAATTTCCTCTTTCTTAGAGAAAACATAAGTGGGATCAAATGAAAAGTTTGGATCAAATCATACACATTGTTCTACTCATCAGGGTTTTTTTTCCTCAATTTTTCACAGTTTTTTCAATGGAGTTGTGATTTAGTAACTCATATCTATGAACATTAGTGGGAGGTTTAAGTTTTTCTTTATTATTCAAGAAGTTCTAGAATATCACTTACTGTGTAAACAATTGCATTTCATCAATGATGTAATTAATTTGTACAAGTAGAGAAGTTCAATTATAAGAAAGTTCTGTATGAAAAATATGACTGAATGTGGCAATGGAATAAGAAAGGATAAAATTTTAAAATACTCTTCTGTTGAAAGCTAATTCCCTGTTTAAATTATTTAAGAATCTGAAAAATGTTTAAAGTGGCAGTTCTCAGAAAATGTGTTGGCTTACCTAAAGATATAAAAATAAAATGAAATTAATTCTCATTCTATATTTAAAATAATTAATATTGTCTCTTTAACTTAGAACTATACTTACTAATATATGAATAACCAGGCATTTTTCACAAAGTTAACAGAGATCCGTATCTGATGGTCTCTGAATATCTTTTATCTTCAAGTGGAATTCACTGGGATCTCTAGCCATTTTAGAGAACAAATAACAAGAACCCAATTCTGGAATTATTATCCTAAGATCATATATTTCTTTAATGGTCACTGTGAAACAGTACCATTCACATCCAAGTCAGAAATGTTAGCTGTTTCTGAATTTGTCTGCTTCACTGGGCACAAATGGGAAGAGCAGAGGGATTCAGCAAGGCTTTCATTCTTCACAGATTAAGAAGACATGCTTTATTCTTTCTCTCTTGGGTTAAACCATGAATATTCTTTTTTTTTCTTTTCTTTTTTTTCTCCTTTAAAAAAAACTTTTTTAGTGAACTTAAGAGAAATCATTCAGCCTTTTTTCAAAACTGAAATTCACTAAGTGACAGCATTTCTCTATCAACTTCTAATCATATAAATGATATCTAACTTCTATCTGTCAACTTCTATCACATATGATATGATAGATAGATGATAGATTGATCTTAAAGAAATGTTATATATACTTATAGAGAGAGAGACAGAGATAGAGAGGCAGAAAGAGACAGAGACAGAGAGAAACAAAGAGAGCTGGGTCTTTCTCTATTGTGGTCTTGATCTGTTTTGCATATCTGTGAACACACTGCATTGCTTATTGGCAACTTAAGTTTGGGTGTCACCTTGCAACATGCCACTGCATTCACACCAAAAGTCAGCCTAATTAATTATTGATCCCTTACTACTTGTCTAGGGGCCATGCTGCCTGCTGTTGTGGAAATCATGGAAGGAATACATGTCATATATATGACGTAATTCCCCACATCAAGGAGCCTACGATCAGATCATATTGAGGATGTAAGACTTATTTGCAAACACTGTAACAAATAGTACGTTATAGTTTAATGAGTAGTATAATAAGAGGTAAATGAACTTTCTATTCTTTTTTTTTCCCCTTTTTTTTTTGGTGAGAAAAATTAGTCCTGAGCTAACATCCATTGCCAATCTTCCTCTTTTTGCCTGAGGAAGATTGTCCCTGAGCTCACATCTGTGCCCATCTTCCTCTATTTTGTATGTGGGACACTGCAATAGTGTGGCTTGATGAGTGGTGTGTAGGTCCGCACCTGGGATCCGGACCCGTGAACCCTGGGCCACTGAGGTGGAGCACATGAAATAAGCCTCTATGCTGCTGGGCTGGCTCCTCTTTCTGTTCTTTTTCACAGATTCCTCTTGTCATTTGTCTCTCTGGATGTCATAGATCTTCTTCCCTTTTTCCCTATTTCTCTTTTCTTTTGCATGCAATTAAATTTCGTTAGTGGTTTCAAAAGACATTGTACTGGGGCCAGCCTGATGGTGTACTGGTTAAGTTAGCTCACTCTGCCTCGGCAGCCTGGGGTTCACGGGTTTGGATCTCGGGTGCAGACTTACACACCGCTCATCAAGTCAGGCTGTGGCGGCGTCCCACATACAAAATTGAGGAAGACTGGCACAGATGTGAGCTCAGGGACAATCTTCCCCAAGCAGAAAGAGGAAGATTGGCAATAGATGTTAGCTCAGGTTGAATCTTCCTCACCAAAAAAAGAAAACATTGTACTGGCAAGTACAGAATTCTGCTAATTCTGCTGGACAGTTTACAGTGTGTTGACCCATGCACACATAAGCACACCTGATACTTACCAAACATAAAAAGTATGTGTATCTCCCAGATTCAAGTCCAGTAGGAAAGACTATGTGGTTCTAATGTAGTCTTTTCAGCAGTCTCACGGCATCTTAGCTTTCAGGAGACCACATGCTTGCTTTCCATCAATTGTTAAGGCTGGGGAAGGTGAGACACTGATGAATCAGTGGTGACTAAGATTCTGTCCACAAGCTAGGAGTAGGATCAGTTGTCTCTGAGCAACATGAACTGAGTGGAGAGGATGGAACCCCAAGCAAAATTAAGGAAGGTTACTGTCGTTCTTGGAAATGAATTCTGAATGGTTTAAAAAAAATCCACCTTCACATGGTTTACTAATCTGCATAAGATCATCTTCTTCATACCTCTCTCTGCCTTCTCCCTTGCCATCCGTGCCCATCCTCCTCTTTCACTGTGCTTCATATTCATCGATCTTCTTTTAATTTTCTGAGTCTCTGTGCTCTCACCCATTGAAGGACTTTCGCGGATGCTTTTCCTTCTACTTGGAATGATTTTCCCACCCCAATCCCCTAACTCTCCACCCCTTACTCTCCATTTCCTTCTCTCTAGATGACTCCTCATTCTTTTAGTCTCAGATTAAAATATGGTTTCTCAGAATCTATTCAGTTCTTTTAATTTATGCAGCAAACATTAGTCCCATATTTGATTCTTTCATAGCACCAATACATTCCTACAACTTCCTCATCACCATATTAATATAAATATAGAATTTATGATCATCAATGGGATTATTTTTAATGACCATTTCCCCTACTACAAGGTTATAAACTTCACGAAGGCAAGAACTCTGTCTCTTTCATTCACTGCTGGATCTGGAACTTGTAGAACAATATTGCTATGTGGTAAGTCTGCTCAACACATATTGTTAAATGCACCCATGCATGAATGAGCAGTAGTGCTAACATTAATGAGAAAGTTAATACGAAGCTTTTTGCAAACTATATGTAACATTTCATAAACGTGAGACTTTGTTATTATCTTCATGATTATTATGAGCTAGGTAACAACAAAGTTAGCTCCAGAGAAAATTAACAAATATTCAGTCTTGTTCCCAGAGTAAATATACTGGTAAAACGCTGTTACTGTGACTCTCGTAACACATGTACATTGTTGTGGGAAAAATTGTGACTGTGAAAACTAAACTGTAGGGTTTTTGTTGCTGTCGTTTGTTTTGATTGCTATTTTAATTAAATAGCTCAAAGCAAAGGTAGGTTGAGGAAGAATCCTAGGAAATAGTTAATAGAATAATATGGATGCAGAAGAAAAGAAACAGTTTCTAAATCAAGGTAGCATGATGTCAGTGATAGGGGACATTTTTATTAGCATGTCAGTCTCCTGAGAAGCAACCTCAAAGCAATCTTGAAGCAGTAATATTATATCGCTCTGCCCAGATTTGCTCTCTACGATCCTGTCTCCTCTTCCTCAATTTCTTTTCTCATTCCTTAATTTTTGAATGTCATTACACAGCCATGGCCCTACTGCCTCCACCAGTTAAAACTAGTCAGGGTTCCGTTAATTAACACCCTTGGTTCTGTCCAATGTGACACCTCGTGCATCTTAAACTGGTGGCAGTTTTATAACCATTACATTATTGTTGTGGGAAACACTATGGAGTTTGTCCTGTAGGGAAATCATTTATACATTTCTGCCCTCGTGTTGGGATTTCACCACATAGATTATTTTGTATTTTTTCCCTCAAATTATTTGTTGCATTTATTTTCTTGTTTTAAACATAACATATATTTCAAAACTATATCTTACATCTTGGATATTTATTGGTGTGAAAATTGGCATTTTTGCAGTTCTGGTTTAATGCGTGATTATTTTCAATACCAAAATAAGCGTCAGAGTGTAAAAGGCGCTGTAACCGGAGCGGGAGAGCTGAGTTCTCAGGCGCTCCTCCCACCAGCTGTAGGGCAGGGTAGGTGTCATCACTAGTTCCTCTCACATGAACCAGGATCTGGACTAAATGATCACGAGGTCTTCCCGCTCCCATGTTCTAACTGAACATTAGAGGAAGAAGGGGCAATGGAAAGTAGCATTAAATAGAAATCTTTTTCAGAAATGCATTTGCAAGGCTACAAAAGGCTTCATTGTTTAAGGAAACTCACTTCATTAATAGACTGAGGGTTTGAAGCTGAATTCAGCAATACTTTGAAAAATTCAAGTTCTCTTCATTAATTTATTTGTATCTAAGTTTTAAGGGAGTTTTTTAAGGGGCCATTTCATCGCAACTTTTGCAGATAGGGTAACTGAAATTCATTATCTTCTCAGTCCTATTCCCAGACTAACTTTAATCAAAGGGAGTTTTATACTGAAGACATATAATTTCTATTTAATTAGGTGGTCTAGGGCAAATAGATGAGCTAATATTTCCAGAGGCATCTCTAAGGCTTTTTACAAGGGCCATTGTGTTTTACAGTGTCAGGGAAAAAAAGGGAAGTTAAATCATGATTTTTACTAGGGCTGTAGGGAAAAAAAAGCAATTGCCTTGCATTGTAAACAGGATTATTCAAACTCTTTCTGCCTTAAGCAAAATGTATAAGGGCAGCTTTTAATCAGGTTATTACATAAGTATTCAGTATGTTCTCAGTTTTTACAGGATGGAAATATAATGCTCTGTGCAGGTAAATTTAAGAATCATATCTAGATGATCAAGGAGTATTATGAAGCCAAAGAACCAACCTGATTTCAAGTGGCTAAAGACACTTAAGCTCAGTAGTTGGGCTTCTCAATTTTTACATGTGCGTGTTGCCTATTTACGGTTCTCTGCTCAAGGTAATCTTAATAGTGAAAGATACAGACGATACTAAATCAATATTGAAGGGAGTTTGATAAATGAGGCTCTCTGCTCTTGCCTAGATCTTTACAGTATCCCTCAAACAGCTTCCTGGAGTTTCTTAAAATGTCCTACACTTACTGTAACATGAGGGATGCTCACAAAACCAGTAATATACATTAGTGTTTTATGTGGATGGTACTTGTTCTACAACCTATCTTGATATTTCAATCTAGTTATTACACTGATCGTAAATCATTTTGAAATTCTCTGTGACTTTAAAAGTTATTAGAATAAATCCAAAGCCATGTTTATGTATGGGAGGCCAATTGAACCTTTGCTTTAAGATTTCATTTAAATTGGCCCTCAAGCATCTTCTCTCATACTATTTATTCATCTTTCTCTATATTTGACCTATAGATTTAATTTTGTTTCTGTTTGATGGGAAAGCAAGTGCAATATCTTTGAAGCTGTAGTAGTCTCTGCTGTATTGGTATGCTCAACTTTGTCTTAATTTCACTACAGATAAACCTTTTCTCTTTCAGCCTTGTAGTCTTGTTACTTTAACTTTCCAAAAAATGGTGGGATCCTTGCTAAGAAACAAGCCATTAGTATTAATATCAATGCAAAATGTGGAGGAAAATTCAATCTGTTGTATTAGCCAATAAATCAATTTGGATTTATTGAGCACTTAGTAAGTATTAATAACCATGCTACGAGAAACTTATGCAATACATCCAGCTCTTAACCAGCTACTTTTTGGTTTAGGATATAGCAGTAAAATATAATATGATAAATGGAGAATATTCCAAAACTATTTGTTACTGACAATTAGATTATCTAGAGAAAAGTGATGCGAGCTTTGAAATTAAGAGTATGATAAGGACAGATGGAGGCAAATTACGTAGGGGCAGGAAAGATGCAAGAAAATTGAAGGAAGAGGGACAAGACACAGAGATTTTCCCATAGTGAGGGGAGTAGAGCTGGTTTAGGAAGCGTGTCAAATGCTGAACTGACAGTCACATTGCTGAACGAACGTAAACTCCTTAGCCACGTGCCAGAAGTGCTGTGGAACATCCCTGAGGTGGTTCTCGTAGGAATTTGAGCATGCTTCCACTTGATGGTGCTATTTTGTTATCCAAGATCTGCTATCTAAAGTTAATTGATTACATTTAGAAATAAACTTTCCAAAGTTAATTTTGTTGTCCCACAAATAAAGTAAATATTAATACTAATGTTTTGGCAAACCATCAGAATACTTAAAACTGTAAAAATAATGTAACAAAAGAGATACCAATATAAGTATGAACATATGAGATATAAAATATAGACCTAATAAAATGTTTTGTTACATCGATATTCAATTGTTCCTGAAACAAACCTATGTTATGAACCTTTGTTATGAAAATTACCTATCTTTTTTTTTCCCATAAATCCAGAAGCATTGGTATTGCATTACTTCTAGAAAAGCGGAGTTTAAACAACTACTTTGACTGCTAGGACCTTTGGCTACAGATTCATTCAATTTATTGTCTTAAATGGCAAATAATTCTTACTTTATGCTTATTTATATTTTTACTTCAGTTTGCCTTGCATTTGAAACACACATGTTTATACTGGAAAATTTGGAAAATGCAAAGGACTATAAAAAAGCAAAAAAATCATAACCCTTTGTTCATTGATTTACTTCTCAAATATTTACCTAACACCCTACCCAGGACTGGCAATTCAACAGCAATTCAGATGCCGTAGCTGACCTCAAGGCACCCACAGTCTAGCAGAGGAGACAAGCATGCACACTGGCATTTCAGAGCAGAATAATTTGGACACGACAGGAACACAGAGGGCTGTGTAAGGTGGACATAAGAAAGGTTTCCACAGAAGGCAACATGAAAACCGAATCTTAGAGTTCTTTTCTTTTTTCCTTCTTTCCTTTGTTAGTTTATAGGAAGGAGGTAGTCAAAGAGGTGTTTTGACTCAACGTCAGATGAGAGGAAATATTTAGATAGGAGATTAGAGGCCAGGGTTTGGGGTGTAAAAAGAAACACTTGTGAAAGTGTTGGGCTTGAGTAGGCAGACGGATGGAACCCTCATTCTCTGAGACTGGTAATCATTCTTTTTTGATGCAGTAGAAGGCAAGTGGAAAATGATGGAGATAAATATTGAGTATGACTCCGTGAAAAGAGTAACGAGGATTTGAAGTAGTCATCGAAAGAAATATAGGAGTGAGTTGATCAAGAATTACTACAAAGGATTATCCTGCGAAGTTGAGGGTCTATCTGAGATTTTAAAAGATGAGTTTCCAATGATCCCCATCATCATTTTTGTGTTTCATTAGGAGCATTGGTTTAAAAACAAATACATAGTTGGCATGTAAAACCAAGTGGCGATTACTGTTAGCAGAGTAGTATTAATCCATTTTTGGCTTTACCAAGTTAATACAACAGTATGGAGAACAAGAGAGTATAAAATTTACTTTCCTCAATTATAAATTGGAATGGGAGTGGAAAAGTTGACTATCTTATTTCTTACAATGCTAGAATTATAAGAGTTAGGATATGCTCTTTCACGGAATTTTCTTCTGTATACAACATTTCTTCATTACATCATTTTCCCGGAATAGAACTAATAAAAATGCCTTTTGTCCTCAACTCTGCATCTTCAAAATCTAATCATCTATCAAGTCGAAGCTTGAATCTCATCTTCTGCATGAAACATGCCTTATGTCTTCGCTTACTCCTTGGAATCCCACTTTAGACAAAAATAATCCCCCCTTACACAAAAATTGAGTATTTTATTATGTCAGTTTCAAGACAGAAGATGGTATTGAAGTTAGTAGTGAATAGACCTAATTGCCTTTACTATCTACAGACACATTGAGGATTGAATGCTCATCTCTCCAGCTTCATACAGCCCAGGGCGAGCCTTATCACAGTAAGGGCTCCCAAATTAATCAATAGGTAAAAGAAAAAATTGAGAACTGACCAAGCTGAGTAATCAATTGTTTTCATTTCTCAAAATTCTATGGCTGATGGCAAGGGGCCGAATAGAAACCTGGGTTTCAAGAAAGGCGCTCAAAGTGTAGAGAAAAGTAGTATGAAATGCCATATCCACTTCCAACTACTGGCACAGAGAAAACTGTAGTTGTCAATTTAGTGTATTTTTTAAGTATTGAGAAGGGTTAATTATAATCTGGTGTATAGGAAGTGCATACCACAAAAATGTTTATTAGTCCATTACATTTAAAAACACAGAATATCAGTGCCCTCAGAGGACAAGTTAAAATCTATCTCGTTATAAGCCTATTATAAGCTTTCTCCTGGCACTGAATCTGCGTATGTAATATCAAATTGAACTGCATTTTTTTATTCTTGTTCACATCTCTGGGAGTAATCTGTAATTTCCGACAAAACCTGGGCAGTCAGTTCTGATCCATCCATTTCCACCCGATTGGCTTTTTCCTTGATAGTTTCACTGTAATGAGGACTGTACTTTATATCAAATCTGAACATTTGGTCCAACAAATGCACTTTAATTTCCCAAATTGGAAAAGGCTTTAAGGAAATTTCAAATAGCTTTATCAGAAAAAAAATAACATAGAAGTGGATTTCAACCATAGCTTCTTAAAAAAATAAACACCGAGTTTTATACATAATATAAGAAAAGATTTTTATTTCCATTTTACCTTTTAAGTATTATCTCCGAATTGTAATTTTACCCTCAGTATCATACAGTCTCTTATTTCTGTGTTTCTGCCTGGTTTCCACAACTGGAGCCAATGCTTCCAGCTTGTCAGTCATATATGCTAGATTGGAATAAGCAAACTGTGGAAAACAATGGGGATATTTCAAATAATCACCATGGCATATTGGGAGCTTTGTTTGGGCAAATTGGCACAGCATTCACCAGTTCTGTTTATATTATTTGCCTGCTGATTTTGTTACTGTATTTCTTATTGTTTAATATATAGCAACAAGCTCGGGCACCTGCAGAGACGCTCAAAATCAAGCAGACCTCCAACTACAGAAAAGCAATTTGTCTGCATTTTCTTAATTCAAATAAAAATTTATGTTCTCCAGTTTTTCAAAGTATATGGCACAGCACGTTCAATTTCTACAAAATTTCATCCAAATACTGTTGTGGCAGCAATGTTGGTTTTGCCAGCAAGATTGCTCTGAGAAGAGGGGGAGAAAAAAAAAGGCAGCATTCTTTTCATTGGTACAGGCCTTGAAAACACAAGCATCTCCCAGGCCACCCAGGTGGATCTGGCTTCGCTCTGCAGAAGAGCAGCAGCATAGACTAGTGGAAAGACCGGAGACAAGGGCCCAGTCTCCAGTCTGATCTGAGACTGCTAATCATTCGTTCACACTGCCTCTCCAGTACAGGGAGAAACTAACTGGTGCAATCAACTCTCTGAGAGAAAATACAAGAAACTGATTTTTACCAGTAGGAATTTTGTGCATCTAATAGAGCCTTTTCTAAAAAAAATATAATCTGGTCAACATAATCAAGCATAATTATACATGCAATCATATTCCAAATATTGGCTTCTAATCCCAGAAAAATAAGCAATATTGTTCACATCTATACATGAAACTTAGAACTCTGGATAAAAGGTGCATATAGATTTAAATAAATTTTACTTATCACAGTAGCTTGTGTAATATATATGACTTTTGATTTTTTTAAACATTTATTCATCAATATAATGTGTGTGTGTAATATATTATGTATAACCATAGGTCCACTTTAAGCCATATAGTCATTTGTTTGAATAAACCACGTAATTTTATTTACTATGATATTACTAAGGATTATATTTTAAATTTGTCCCTTGCAGGCATCTGAAGTCTTAGTAAATAATTTAATTTTACGTAATTTAGAGATGTTTTTAATATATATTAGTTCAAAATATTCTTCTGCATCAGGTAGTCCAGAAAATATTTAAGATAAGTGAGGGAAAACGTATTTTCTAAAATCTTTTTTTACCAAGAAATATATTTAGAAAGTTCATCTTCACTTGTTTTCCATTAAAGTTATTTACAAGTGCATGACTAAAATATAAGGCAAGCGTAAAGAAAATTGCGTTGCAGTTCCAAATCTCAAATCCAATCTACATATATTGAGAAAAAACTATCGCAACATTTGCAATCATAAGTATTCTATGTTTAATCTATGAATCCATTTGAGATATATTGGATACCTCATTTCTGGATGAAGAATTTAGGAGCAAAACATGCCACAGTATCAGCTAACAAATACAGCAGGAGCAGAAAAGCTACCTTTAAAATTACAGCAATCGCCCCAGCCGTTTCTATCCCTTTCTGGCTGGATCTTTAGTCAGTGGTTCATAATTTCGCTGGGATTAATTTTCCAGCGTTCTGAAGACACTTATCTTATTTTCTGGAATTCAGAAAGGAATCAGCCTCCACACAATCTATTTCACTTATCTTTCAAAACAGCAGCACATGATGAAAAGAGATTCATGTTGAATGAATAGATTTGTCATTGTCCATGGTGCCTAGATTATGTGAATATGACCCAGATGATTTTTTTTCTGAACACAATGGGACATACTTATGCATAAATAAATCCTATGCAATTTAAGAACTATCCTTCTTACTAATTCCCATTTTTGGTCATTATTGATGTCCTCACCTTGATCATAAGTTATTCGCCCTATGAGAAGAATATTTTCCTCACTATGAAAGAAAAAGTAGGGCTTCCTATAAGCATTTTATAATAAACTATGAAATTATCTATCTGTGTTCATTTAGTTTTGAACCCAGATTATAATTGCAGACTGCACAGAGTCTATTGGGACATCAGAATTAGCATTATTTTTCAGTTATATATACCACATATACATATACATATATAATTTAAATAGGAGAGAACAAGAGGCAGGATAAATATTTGCAAATATTTCTGTCCTTCCTTTTATATAAATGAACCTGTTTCACTGAGTTTTCTTCATTTTCCAGATGAAAAGGAAGAGAGAAAGTAAGAGACAAGCAGGCTCAAGAAAACACAAATCAAAGTGCTAAACTTGGGAAATCTTGATAGATGCAACTTCTCCAGTAGTGACAATATAAGGGACACATTTCACTTTTAAACTTTTTTCCATTAGTTTTTTGACAGGAGTACACTAGTTCAGCTTTAATGAGATTCTCGTGTAAAAACTTCAGGGCTAAATAAAAGAAACAAATCAAAAGGACCGAATGATTGCCATTTAATGTGAAAGAATGGAAGAGCAAACAATCATTGCATGACATCTAGCTGTGCTAGTGACTGCGGAATGACAGGTAGAACAATTCAAAGTTACTGATCTAAAGACGGAATAACAGCTCATATGCTTGAAGCACTCGGAAGATGAAGAATAAAACAGACTCCGAGATAAGACATGGTTAAACCTTTTAAATTCCATGCCCTATTGTCAGGATCATTTGAATGGTTTTGTACATACAGTTTTTTCTGAAATCATGTGATTGAGAGAATTAATTTTAGAGCTTATTTTATGGTTTTATGCTTTAGGCTTCAGAGATTTTTTTAAGCTAAATAAGACCATCACATATAGTGTGCTTGCATAATCAAAGATGTATTTTCTGGTTTGCCAGTCTATGCATTGTAAGAACTCACATTTGGGGTTGTATTAGTAGGTAAATTTATGCCATGTGAGTTCTGCTTTGATTTGAAAGAAGATTGATTATTTTCACACTTAAAAATAGTCTTAATTTTCTACTTTCCTTTTATTTAGTTCTTTATTTTAGAAAATAAAGAAAATCACCAATTCTTTCTTTTAATAAGCCCTTTTATCAGTGAAATAATCCATTCTAGTTACTGCTGGAAACAATAATCTGTAATTGCTGCTTTCAGTCCTAATTTGGCCTGCCCTTACTTTTTCATCTCAATCTAATCTAAACCTATTTGAGCAAATAAAATGATATTTACCTCATCCTCTGTTACAAGCTTTCAAGATTACAGGCTTCAGGAAAAATCAATACAAAATACCATCTTACCAGCAGGTTTGTGCTCGGTAAGAATGCTAACTTTTCTTCCCTGTATTTCTGACTCTCAGCTATCCTGGAGTGAAAGCAGAACTCATACCATTAAAAAGAGGGGGAAAAAAACAGTTCAGTGATGGGCTGGGTGCTGGGTTAGTAGCCACTTTCAGTTTACCAGCCAAAGTGGAGTGTGTGGTCAAGCTCCCAACCTTTAACTCTTGTTTCTGCATGACATATCTTACAGAGTTCACAAAAAGGAGGTTCTTGACCCCGCGGATGATTTTTTCAGACTCAAATACCATCTTCATTTATTATTTATTTGCTTCAAGCAGTTGGGACCTGAGGTAGCATCATACCTGACTGGTTGATTTAAGGAAGTGGCCACCTCTCTGTGGGGGAATCTCATGAGAATAAAATCCTATTACTTTCCAAAAAGATTACTTCATTTACTTCCCAGAATAAGCTTTTGATGAAAACATTAGAATGTTGAGTTTGTAAACAACCAAGAATCCTCAGAAGTATTGCCCTTCTTTTGATGTTTCAAATGGAAGCTTATTTTGCTTTTTTTTTTTTTTTTTTGGTTTGTGTCCTTTTTAAACTTAGGACTTTGTGAACACAAATAGCTTAGTTCTTGTAAGCAGACCTTGCTGGAATATTGAATTGTGGCATGGCTATGTTCTTTAGTGGTCTGGAAGGGACAACTCATTCTACCTTTTCAAACTTCTGGTAGAATTTTGCTCTTCCTCTGCTCATTCCCGTCTATCAACTTCCCTCGATTTTTAACTAGTTTCTGTTTTGACAATTCTAGCCAGGTAGATTAGTTTGTCTCCACAGAGTGTTCAGATGCATGATTAGAATACTTTTTTTAAAGCAAATTGTAGACAAAAATTGTTGAAAAATGACATCATCCTTCCCCCCATCTCTTACTTCAATAAGAAAAGTGGAGAAAAATGTCTGGTAAATATTTTTTTCCCCTAAACACTACAACAGAATGGTAACCACTGTAGAATTCTCAATAAATTTTCGAAAAGGGAACATGAGCTATTCCTTTCATGATTCATTGGTATTACTTTTAAGAATATCTTATTGTATACAATTAAATAAATACTTCTTAAGGAAAGCTAATAGTAAGAATACTACTCATTTCCATAATACAGACTAATTCCACTGTAATAAATATTGTTATGTATCTTCTCCTGATTCAGTAATATCTCATATTAGAAAGCACATTTTTCAAGACATAGTTTACTGAGAACTGTTATTCTTATTAAAAAGATGATTTTAAAGCTTCCAACTGATATAATTATGTAGTGTCAGAGTATATGACTGCCTTATTCAATTGATATTTATTAAATTTTCAAAAAAAAGATGAAATATTTTCTAGTAACATATTCTTTTATATTGAGGAAAACGTACGTGTTTAGTGATTACCTGAGGTTAAAGAATTTCCAGACTTAATTTATTACATAGTTAGTTGCAGGAATATTCAGTACAACAAAATAATAATACAGTAAAGCAAAATAATCAAAAATAATTTTGATTATTCTTTGGTTCGTGCAATAATGCAATTTTATATCCTCATTTATGACTTAATTACTGGATAAATACATTAAAGCATTTTCAAAATTCTCCGATATTCTTATATCATCTCTGAATAATCATATCTCAAAATGATCACAATGTAAAATTATGCACAAGATGGATAAATATATAATATATCCATTTTGAAAATTCTAAAGCTAAAAGATGGACATGTAAAAAGTTACATAAGACAGAGCAAATGCAGGGTTTTTGATTTATTGTCCACAATTATATTCATCATCATAATAACCTTAAAGCAACATCAAGCAGAATAAAAATTATAAATATATATATATTTTCTATTCTATTGTATTGTGGGTATACACACACGTAATCTATCTAAATATGCTACCACAGTCTTTAATATAAATCTGAACACAGAATAGTAATTTCTGTGATTCTTTCTAAAACCTTGATCTTATATGACAAATGTCATCTATACATCATTCTAAACAAACAGTTCATAAAAAATGGTTAAATCACAGAAACTTTTTCCTTTGGGAAAACATTTATGTTGCTTCAAGAAATACAAACAAATTTTCCTTATCACATGCTACAGTTTAATGTGAGAGCCATTAAGTCAAACATTATTTTGAAGCCCATCATTTCTAAAGTTAGTTGATCACCAAATCACCTAGGCATAAAAAGTAGCTTTACGTATTAAAGAAAATAATCATCATTTGAACAACATTTTGGTTCTTCTGCATTTACTATGTGCGATGTTTTTTGTTGTTGTTTACAGATCTTATTAACAACTGTGGAAAGCAGACAAGAATCTATTTCCTACTTTAGATGTTGTAAATGTAGTCCTCATACAGATCAATAATGAGCTGTAATTAATGCCAGGATTATTTCAGGACTTCTAAAATTGTGGAGCAAATTAATTTAGAAAATTTGGAGTCCTCCTTATTTTGGAAATTCAAGAAATCAATGAAGGAATTTCTCCTAAATTTCAAATGATCGGCAAGAACATACCATGGTAGGGTTAGAAAAGACATAGGAGCATATTTATCAACATGAATTGAATACAATCTAAGTTTTAATTTTCTTTTCTTTGATGAAAGGAAATGACAATTCTCTTTTCTTTTATGTGCTTCCATGGAGAAGCACATCTTGGATAAAGACACATCACACATCATCAAAACTGAATGGAATGTGCTCTAGGTTTGGCCACTTCAGTATGTGAATTCTCCAGCATTTGGTGATTACACGAATCCCACACCTTATTGACACTGAAGGGTGGGTAGTGGCTTTCATAGAATGTTATCCCTTTTTGGACCATTGTAAATTTAAGCTTAGAGTTTCCATTGTGTGGAATATTAAACCCTTGATATTTTTTTGAATTTAATTTTCATTCATAACAAAATTCCTAAGAATTGAATGCATTTCTGAATATTTATTTCCCTAGTAAGAGAAAATATTCTTTTTTAAGAGTTTTCTTTTATTATGAGTTAATCCCAATAACAGTTTTAGGACCTTTTTTTGCATAATTATCATGGTTTTGCCTACCTAATTATGTTAACAATAATTCCTTAAGTATCTATTCCATATTCACATTGATTGTTTCAAACGTTTTTTTCTTATAAGCGGTTTGTTCAAATAAATACCAGATGTCCACTTGAAGCATTTAGCTGATATATTTTGGGTTTTTCTCCAGTTTTATTGAGATATAATTCACATACAACACTGTATAAGTTTAAGGTGTCCTAGCTGATGTATTTCTGAAGTCTCTTTTATTCTATGTTGTCTTCTATTTTTCCATTTTTTCCTTCTTCCCTTTTTCGGCCTTTTTTTTTTTGTGAAAACTGAGTCACTTGACTTGCAGAATATTCCCTTGTTTCTTTGTGACATTGTTTAACTTGTTCTTTTAATCTCGATATTTGAATGGATTATATTAAGTTTCACTTGCTTGAGGCCAGTATGATTCATGGGTTGCATTAGGTCTTTCCTATTGCATCACGTCATGAAGTATATAGTATCAGTTGACTTCATTTTGTGTCCAACAGTAAGGCTACTGAATGAAAGAAAGCCACGAAATCTCAGTGGTGTAAACAAGAAGTCTTTATTCTCATGGATCTGTGAGTTGGCTCTGCTTCAGCTAATCTGTACATCAGGAAAGTGGTATATATCAAGCTCTGACGGCTGGGGGAGCTCTGCTCCAAGTGTCTCTTATCCAACTTGGAACATCAGGCTTAACTCTTCTCAACAGAATGGAAAAGGCACAGGAGGACAAGGGGAAACCCATTAAGCTTCTTAAAGTGTAGGCTGGAAACAAGAGTAGTATTTCCACAAATATGCCATTGGCCAAAGCAAGTCACATGGCCAAATCAAGTCAAATTTGGTGGTAAAAGTAGTTACAAAGACAATTGAAGAATTGAGAACATTTGTTCAATCCACCACCTATGTTAAGTGATGCTAAGAAGGATCATTAGGTTGATGCAGTGTTAGACTTATTCCTCTGATAAAAATTTGTCCATAAATTTTTTACTGCGTGGTTTTAGCATCCATGGATGATTGTTATTTAGGCACATATTTTTAATTTTTGTTTTTCAGAAGTTAGGAAATGCTTAATTTTTATTTATCATTCCTTCTGCATTTGGCAACTAGAATTCCTTAAAAAAAAAAAAAAAAAACTTTTTCTCATTGTTACGAATTGAATGTATGTGTCCTCCCAAAATTCATATGCAGGACCCCTAACACCCAGGGTGATGGTGTTTGGAGATGAGCCTTTGGGAAGTAATTAAGGTTAGATGAGGTCATGAGGGTGAGGGCCCCATGATGAGACTAGTACTTATAAGAAGAGACCAGATAGCTTGCTCTCTTTCTCTCTCCACATCAAGGAAAGGCTACATGAGGATACAGGGAAAAGACCACCATCGCCAGGAGGAGACTTATCACCAGAAACCAAACCAGTCAGCACCTTAATCTTGGACTTCCCATCCTCCAGACTGTGAGAAATAAATTTTTTGTTGTTTAAGCTGCCCAGTCTATGAAATTAACATACTAATATACTCATCAACTATTTTGTTACCCTTAAATAGATTTTATGCAAAAAAGGCAAAATAAGTGCTTGACAATTTTCTTCTATTTACCAATTTTCAGAATAATTAGCTGACGTTCCAGTAACACCCATAGTAAGTAATGATATTTTGTTTTGTTTTTTACTTGAGGAAGATTGTACCTGAGCTAACATCTGTAACAATCTTCCCCTTTTTGCTTTAGGAACATTGTTACTGAGCTAACATCTGTGCCAATCTTCCTCTAGTTTGTACATGGGATGCCACCACAGCATGGCCTGATGAACAGTGCATAGGTCCACACCCAAATCGGAATCTGTGAATTCCTGGCCGCTGAAGTGAAGCATGTGAACTTAACCACTACACCACCAGGCCAGCCCCAGCAATGATATTTTTTAATCTAGTATTTGTAAGTTTTCATATTTTATATATATTTGATCTAGTTCAGTCTATTTCACTTATTGTTTTTAAAATAAACTTAAATTGTTGGAGGTTTGGTCATATAAACTCATTAAACTACTCATTTCTTTTGCCATGAACTCACCCATATTTGGTAGCTGTTTTCTTTTTAGAAAAGCAAACTATCCCAATCTCATCTTCTGTATTTCCTACCCTACATCTGGACTCAGCCATTTGTCAAGGATCTCTGGTTCTTTCAGGGGGAAATAGTATTTAGAGATCACAATCTGAGTGTTAGAGGTAGAAAATGCATTTCTAAGAGAAAAAATCACATGTTATTACCAATGAGAAGTTTAAGATTAGAAATACTTAATTTCTTTGATTTGTAAGCAAAAAGCTTTTTCATTTACATATATACAAACCAAGATGATGCTACTACTATTATTAATATGACATGAAATCCTGTTTACACTTTCAGTGAATTATTCAGACTTTCTTGCTGGTTGTGTGTGTGTGTGTGTGTGTGACTAATTGTATGCCTAACTAAGATAACTGATCTGGATTATGACTGAGATCTCTGGCCATGGAGAAGGAAGAAATCTGTGGTCCATGCAGTGATCAAATTCATTACATACACATCATTAAATCATAGCATTTGTAGGTTGGAAATCACCCAAGAGAACGTATGGTTTAATACTCAAATGCAAATATTCAGAGGAGTAAGAGATATGTGGGGAGCAGGAACAGAGAACACAGGAATCAAAATTCAGTGGGGACTGGGCGTGGGGGAAGGATTGATTCCAAGGGGTTATGAGGAAAGTTGAGAGTGATAAAAATGTTCTATATGTTGCTTGTGGTGGTAGTTACATGGATACGTGCTTTTATGACCTCATCAAGTACACTTAAAATGGGTTAATATTACTGTATGTAAATTATACCTCAATAAGCTTGACTTTAAAAAATCCTATGGAGATCTCTGTCAAAATTCTTATGCCAAAGCTTGCCTTCCCAGACACAGTAGATTCTGGGCAGGGATCCTCAGTGATTCTGTTGAGAACCATTTACCTCATTTTGCAGAGGAAATAAGGGAGAAAAGGAGAAATTGGGTGACCATATCATAAAGTCAGAAGGTAACCAAGACCAGGATGGGTCTCCTGACTCCAGTTTAGCGCTTTTGTTATAATTAAAGCAAATTGGGCTCATTGGTCTCTAAGTCTATAATTGGAGTCATTTTTGAGCCATATAATAATAAAATTGTTGCAAAACTATTGTAAAAAACAAGAAGTCACTCTGGAACTGCTGTCAAAGTTAACTATCTTTTAAATATATTTTTATAGGAATCCATGACTAATATACTTTTTAAACATATCTTCATATCTATGTAGTTGTGGAGTAAAAATTTCCATATATCAAATATTTTTATTCATTTGGAAACGTTATGCTGGCTTTTTCAGGAATAGAAATACTTTCCATTTCCAAACTTACAAAAGCTATTTATTAGAATGTTATGCCTAAAGTAAATGGATTTAGAAAAGATTGTTAAAAGGAGAAGAGACAGGCTCAGCCCGGTGGTGTAGTGATTAAGTTCATGGACTCTGCTTTGGGCAGCCTGGAGTTTGCAGGTTCGGATCCTGGGTACAGACCTAGCACCGCTTGTCAAGCCATGTTGTGGCAGTGTCCCACATACAGCAGAAGAAGATTGGAACAGATTTAGCTCAGCAACAATCTTCCTCACAAAAATAGGGAAAAAAAAGGAGAAGAGATGTGATATATGAATACATGAAAAGCTTATGTGAGTAATGTGCATCACTTTGAAAGAAACACAAACAATAAATGTCTAAACTAAGCATCACTGTGTCTGATATTTGTACAAATGTGATTTAAAAATAAGGATGTTGAGAAGTCCAGGAAAATCTGAATTCCATGACAATAAAACCAATCAGTTGCTGAATCTTTTACGATAATTTAACTTATATTCATATTTAATGTTATTGTAGATTATTAACAAAGTAAATTAAGTGAATTTTGTCTGCAGAGGCTTGTTCAAAGGTTGGTCCCTATGGTTAAGTTCTCTGCATCAGGAGGGTCAGGTGCCTTCAATTCACCATGACTGCCACTAGATGGCACTCTGGCACCCTTGGGAGCATAAATAAGCGACCTGCTTCTCCTGGTTTGGGTAATTTGGAAATAGCAACCACTGGCCTAAACAAATTGCTTTTTTTTTTTTTTGCAAAATACGTCCATGGAAATAGATAACGACTTCAAGTTTTTCAAATCCTCTCTTCAAAGTTCTTTACAATTTTCACTTACGATACTTAGTAAATATAGGGTTATCCTGGTACTTAGCTTTAAGCAAGGGGAAATTCTGGCTAGATTCTTAAATATTAAGCAGCTGCTGCTCTGTTAATGTCCCATAGCCAGACCATGGCTTCTGCCAAACTTGTTCCGCAACAGTTCTTAATATCAACAACAGCAAAAATACCATCCATAGCAAATTTCTAGGGACAAGCCTGAGCCCATGCATGCCCAAATCTCAAAGAAGCATTTACTTTCTATCCGACACCTTAAAACACTTTCTGAAATTCTCTCAGTAAAATATTCTTCACTGCAAGAATCTATTTTTCTTTATTTTATTACTACGAGCATCAGTTTCTCTGGATTTCATGATTCCAAATTCTGTCGGAAAAAAAATACCTGTCTTAATAGCCTATTGCATAGAGATCACTGCATTTTTCACTTAATTAAGAAGCAATTTAAAAGTCACCATTTGTATTCATTAAAGGGATGATGTGAAAAGAATCCTGTCTCTTTGGCTCTTCTCCAAATCTTTTACAAATTCAATTATGTAAGTAAAAATATGAAGACTTCTATTGCCTCCTAGAACCCCTGACATCTCTATTTACCTCTCGGGATAAGTCGGACGTGGATCAGCCTGGTGTGCGTGTCAGTTGTGCATTGTATAGTCTTTTATATTATATCTTGACTTGCTTTTTAGATATGGAAAGAATAATTTAACACAGTATGGTTAAAGTAAATGAAATGTACCAAAGCAAAGTTACAAAGTGTTTTGTGCTGTTTGAAAAAGAATTGACTTGGTAATAAGAACTTCTCTATTTCTCAAAAACAAAACATAGACAATGAGAGAAAACACCTTTTGCTCCACAGTCTTTCTCCTCAGAGGGTTAGCAGAGCGATCATTTTCACAAGAAAACTGATTAGACTGTACATGCTAAAAAGGACTAAATGTTTAGTTCAAATACACTTTTGGAATTCTGTGCATAACAGCCCGAAGAGTATTCCAAGTAAACATTTCAATTGGAAAAAATTGACTTGACAACTTTGTTACTTAGCAAATTATTCAAATCAAATTTCTGCTTCGGTATGTGGAATTACTTCAACAATATTTCATATAAGGTTACAGTTGCATTATAATTAAAAAAATGAGCAATTTGGCTTCATTCTTGGTTCTTGGAATGGTAGGACAGGAATTTTCTTCAGGATTGGAACATTTGTATATCTCTATACATTGTCTCTAAATTTACTGCTTTAGAGAAAAATTATCATGAAAGTTGTAACTTTAAATGTGCCTTTCTTCCTACCGTATTTTAGCAGTAATCAATTCTTTAACTTTCATCCAGGTGAAGTTTACAGTGATTTCAGAATTCTATTTTGATTTTGCTCTTGGCTTTGTTTTTTTTACCTTTCAATAAAAAAGATTCTGAAAGAAACTCTATAATACTCTATACCTAAAATGCATCTAAATGAAAGGATGGAAAAATTATCACTAAGAACTTACCAGGAAATTTCGTAAGAATGATAGATATGAAAGAGCTAAAGGTAACAGATGTTTCAACCAAGGCAATATAAAGCCCAGATGTTTGGCACATTCACGAATGGTAATTGGGCAAGAGAGAGTCATATTTTCCTTTTTTCCAATAATCATTATGCTTCCTCTATTTAAAAAAAAATTTTAAATGAGCAGTGTTGGTAAGAGAAAGACACAAATGGAAAAAAGGAAAACATTAACATGACATCAAACTAATTCGCATTCCCTCATGGTGTTTGACAATTGTTTAATGAATTCCAGAGAGAAAACAGATATTCATACATAGGGAATCAATATCTTTTAAAAAGTAAATGTTACTGAAAATAACGTAACGTGAAAAGAAAGAAATATTTTACTTTTTCTATAGTTATTTTAGTCATATATTGGGACTAGGTAAGCACAGTTAATAGATCTGTGAAATTTGTTCTTTTCTGTATACCTAGATTGGAGAATAGATTTGGAATAGTTTGAAAATACTGTATGTTTCTCAATAGTGGAAAAATAAAATCCTTAGTCAGTGCATATATGAATGCACATAAATAAGTTTTTTTATAAGGAAAAATTTCTGGCTGTCTTATATGTTCAACTGATGTAAAAGAAATAAAGATTTATAAACAGCTTTAAAATATTTAGAATATTTCACTTTAAGTTCTCTAGAAAATTTGTACTTATACAATTTTCATATTATCCACTGTAAAATTGGAAAAAAATATTAAAGCATTTTAGATTTTTCATCATACTCTTTGCCCAGAAAATCATTTTTTAACAAAATAATTTTCAGGAAATTCTTGAATACATTTCATATGTGACCCCTGATTTTTAAATAACTATGCTTCATGTTTAAAAAAGAAAGAAAAACATATACAATGCAATATTGTGTGCACTAAAACATATGCTTATTTAAATAGAGTCAATATTATGTTCTGAAATAGAATTTGATTTTCTTTATGGGAAGAAAATGAAGTGTTTCCTTTAATAGGCTATGTATCCCAAGATGATTTCAAAGTATTTTCACTTAGAAAAGCTAGCTGCTATTACATATGAATTTTCAAAGCTTGCCAAAGCTTGGAAGGAATGATGAAAATTACTATTGCACAACCTTCAGGTTTTCTTTGTTTCATAAAGGGCTGAGATAGCATTTTTGTCATTTTTCTTTCAGCTCTGGTCTTTCATCATAAATATCAAAGCATGCAATTATGCCTTCTCATATCCTACCGTATTCTGCCTCTTTTTCTATCCATAGCAATGGGTGTTTCCTCTCTTTCACAAGATTTTTACTTTGTTTATTAAAACTCTGAAAACAATCTTATAATTTGTTGAATAAAATAAATTGTGACAGCAATGAATGTTGGACGGATAAAATATTATTAAAACAATAATATTTTGATCACAGGCAACTTCAGATGCTGAGAGATTTCCTTACCAGGTTGAGTGTCACATGAACTGTATTCGTACTAGAATGATTTGACCCACAGGTGGGATTTTATTATTAATGTTTATTATGAGAAGTAGGCTTGTCTAACCTCAAGCAGTCTTGAATTTTCCTACTTTTGCTTTATGTGTCATATTAAATCTGCCTTCCAAATGAGTCTTATTATTCTCTCTCATATGTATTCCGGATATTTTACCCTAACCTGTGGTCCCCAAAAGCTCGTTATACTTATCTTACATTAAAACTATCCTAAATAGGTCAATGTGATAAATTAGCAACAATTTTCTATTAAAACCCAGAAACCATAAATTCAATTAGCAAACAAGATAGATGAAGGCAACACACAAATAATAATAGTTTTGTACACAGTATGTCCTCTCTCTAAGCATTGGATAAACTCCTGAAAAGTTATAAGCCAGGTGAATATATATATTGAAATCTATTTCCACATTTGTTTCCATTAATATTTCAAAGATTACATTTACAAAAAGATAAGTTGACCCTCAGATCATACTTAACTATCTGATTATTCACTTAAAGAAGGAATAATAGTATATCCGGGCTCTGGAGCCAGATAGATCTGAACTGAAATCCCCACTTATTTTTTTTATAAATGAACATCTTTTGCCAAGGTATTTAACCTATAAAAAGGACACAATAATAGTGATGACCTCATAAACACATTGGAAGGATTAAATGAGAAAATGGATACAAAGAATTTGGCCCAGGGCCAGGCAAGTAATGAAATAAATCCATTATTACTATTAGTTATTATTATTTTGTTGATTTTTTTCAGTTTGCCATATTCAATTTATGCACATGAGAAAATTTTGATGTATAATTATGTATAACAGGTGCATTTGATGAATAAGGATGACCATCCCTACCCCAGTAAGAAAGCCGGCTTTAGAAAGGTGAATGGTGACTACAGAGCAGACTTTTGCTTTGGTCTAGGGTATCGAGATGCTGCAAACAAGGATGAGGAAGACTGAAGGGCAGAGAGATCAAACATCACTTGCTGCTAAAATGAAGTAGCTGGAAACTGAAAAAACAGTGATAAAGCAGGCTGGGCTTGGTAAAAATTGGCCAACTTCAAAACACATGAAACAAGGGGAATATTACAGTCATGTTGAAGGTAGAGAATAGCTAGAAGAAAAACGTCAGACTGAGAGTATTCTTACGGTGGCTATGAACAAGCTCTTATTGCTGAGTTAGAGTATTTAAAATGATATTTTATATTGCAAAAGGTGGCCAAAGATATGATTTGTGTGGGAAGAAAACTAGGCTTTTGATCTGAATCTGCATTCAAGTTCACCATTACCTTTCTGATCTTGTTTCTTTGTAAAAATGATATCTAGGGCCGTGGTGAGGAAAGAGTGAACCATTGTTAAGAGGAAGAGAGGAGAGTAAGCCATGATCAAGAAAAGGCACTATAAAGATGGCAGGTACAGAGGGCTCCATCGCAGCATTTTCTAGGAGTGAAGAACTTGAGACACCAACAAGTCCATCACTAAAGAAGTATTAAAATAGAGAATCTGATATCCGTGCTATGAAATATTATGCAACCATTGAACACAACTAGTCATATCTGCAGTTCCCAAAACAAAATATTCATGTTGGAAGAAAAAACCAAGATGTAGGAGAGTGTGTATACAAAGATCCCATTTTTATTTATTAAAAAAAATTTCTGGGGGCTGGCCCCATGGCCGAGTGGTTAAGTTTGCGCGCTCTGCTGCCGGCGGCCCAGTGTTTCGTTGGTTCGAATCCTGGGCGCGGACATGGCACTGCTCATCAAACCACGCTGAGAAGATCTCGTCAAGATGGCGCTGTGAGCAGACGTTGAGCTCGCCTCCTCCCACGAACACAACCAGATTACAACAATTTTGGGAAGAATCACCCTGGATTGAAAACTGAAAACTGGATAAAAAGAACCCCCACGACAAGGGAGAGTCCTGACGAAAGCAGAAGAGGCAGTAACTCCGGCAGGAGAGGAAAAAAGCCAACTTTGGGAGCAGTGGAGCTTCTCAGCTGGCCAAGAGGGAGCCACCCTGAGGTACATGTCCCTCCCTGGAGGAGTGAGGTCCGGAGCGAGGGCAATATTGCTATAACCATCCTTTGGACTCAGCCCAACTGAGAGGGGGGTTTTACTGTCTGCCTTTGCTGGCTATTAACTGCAGCGAGGACACCCCAGAAAAGCCATCGGCCGAAAGCCGAAAAGATCCGGGTCTTAAAGGGCCCATACACAAACTCACTCATTGCAGCAACATAAAATCACCAGAGAGAAGGCTGACTGTCCTTTGGTGAAACAAGACTCACCTGGTGGGCTCTGGGGGCATCTTGGTGAAAGGAGGATCCTCTCCTGAGACTGAGACATTGGTGGGGGCCGTTGTTCTGAGCTGGTCCAAGCTTGCTGATACGGACACTGGTGGGGGCCACTGAGGTGCATCCCTTGGGTGTTAGCCCAGGGGTCTGCCACACCCACTAGAGCACGGAGTTAATCCAGTTCAGCCAGGGCAGACAACTTGCCCTAAGGACTGGCCCCACCTAACAGCACACCCTCAGGCTACTTTTCAGCCTGCATTGACTGAGTGCCTTAATCCTCTACAGGCAGGCAAGGGTGTCTGCCTCTGTGGGGCAGGGCTTGTGTGAGGACCAGGTGAACTGTGGGGGGCATTGGGGCAGAGGTGGGGGCCTCTGCAGTGTGGCGTTGGGGTACGCTCCGGGGGATGAGAAGTGTGCACAGACCAGGACTGTGTTGACAGTGTATGTGGTCCTGTGGGGGGTGAGGCTTATCAGCGGCAGAAGACTTGTGCTTCACAAATAGCCATAAAAAGGATCAGCCCACCTTCCAAAGCCTGAAACAATTGAGTGCCCCCACGCCAAGGGCTAGCCCCACTCAGCTGCACTCCTAAGAGAACTGACAACAGCCTTGTTGGCCTCAGGCCTATCATAACTGTAGCCCCTGAGCCTAGCAACCAGCTACACTGGGTACCAACCCAATTAAGAGGACAATTGCAATAAGAGTGGGCTGATAGACTTTGTAGCCAATAGTGCTGAGACCCCTCCAAACCGGATTTACAAACAGGTGGTTAGGGAAGGAAAGATCAGACTCCCTGGGTACCTGCAGTGGGAACAACCCTGCCATAGCAGAAGAACACAAGTAGCCCACAAAGGGGTCACTCCTGGTTCCTATGGTCTGGTGATGAGAGGGAAGCACACTGCTGGGCCTCATAAGGCATCTCATACATAAGGCCACTTCTCCAAGATCAGGAGACATAGCCGACTCACCTAGTACAAAGAAAATAGCACAGAGAAAGAGGCATAATGAGGAGGCAAAGGAATACTTTCCAAGCAAGGGAACACTACAAAACACCAGAAAAAGAACTAAGTGAAACAGAAACTAGTGACCTCCTTGACAAAGAATTCAAACAAAATATAATGAGGATGCTCACAGATATGCAGAGAAGAATGGATGAACACAGTGAGCACATCAGCAAAGAATTGGAAGATATAAAAAAGAACCAATCAGAAATGAAGAATACAATACTTGAAATGAGAAATTCACTAGAGGGATTCAAGAGCAGAGTAGAGGAAGCAGAATAACGGATCAGCGAGCTAGATGAAAGATTACAGGAAATCACCCAAGCAGAACAGAAAAGAGAAAAAAGAATTAGACAGAATGAGAACAGTGTAAGGGAACTCTGGGACAATATCAAGCATGCTAACATTCAGATTATAGGGGTCCCAGAAGGAGAAGAGAGAGACAAAGGGGCAGAAAATTTATTTGTTGAAATAATAGAGGAAAATTTTCCTCACCTGAGGAAGGAAACAGACATCCAAGTTCAGGAAGCACAGAGAGCTCCAAACAAGAGAAGCCCAAAGAGGCCCACACCAAGACAGATTATAATCAAAATGTCTAAAATTAAAGACAAAGAGAGAACCCTAAAAGCAGCAAGAGAAAGGCCACAAGTGACATATAAAGGGAAGCCCATCAGGCTGTCAGCGGACTTCTCAGTTGAGACCCTACAGGCGAGAAGAGAATGGCACGACATATTTGAAGTACTAAAAGGAAAAAACCTACAACCAAGAATACTCTATCCATCAAGGCTGTCATTCAGAATGGAGGGAGAGATAAAGAGCTTCCCAGACAAGCAAAAATTAAAGGAGTTTATCACCAAGAAACCAATTCTACAAGAAATGCTGAAGGGACTTATTTAAGTGGGAAAGCAATGACCACAAATAGAGATAAAAGAAAAAAAAATATCAAAAAAACCCCCAGAACAACAACAAGAAAAAACAGGCAATAAAATCACTTGTAAGGTAAAAGTATCTTAAAGGCAGCAGATCAACTACCTGTGAAGATAATACGAAGGTTAAAAGACAAATGTACTAAAATTACCTATTTCAATGATAAGAGGGTAATGGATAGACACACACTAAGCAAAAGACTATATATGATGTGAAAAACATATAATGTGGGAGGAGGGGAGTGAAAAAGTAGAGCTTTTAGAAAGGGGTCAAACTAAAGAGTCTATCTACTCAATATAGACTGTTACATGCATAGTATATTAAATAGGATCCTCATGGTAACCACAAACCAGAAACCTATAACAAGCAGGAAAAAAAGTAAGACAAAAGAAATCAAACATATTACTAAAGATAGCCATCAAACCACAAGTGAAGAGAGCAAGAGAAAAAGAAAGGAACTGAGAAGAACTACTAAAACACCCCCCAAAAAAGAATAAATGACAAAATGGCAATAAATACGTATTTATCAATAGCTACTTTAAATGTCAATGGACTAAATGCTGCAATCAAATGCCATAGGGTAGCCAACTGGATTAAAAAACAAGATCCATGTATATGCTGCATACAAGAGATACACTTCAGACCTACAGACACTCACAAACTGAAAGTGAAAGGATGGAAAAAGATTTTTCATGCAAATGGCAAAGAAAAGAAAGCAGGGGTAGCAATACTTATATCAGACAAAATAGACTTTAAATCAAAAACTGTAATAAGAGACAAAGAAAGGCACTACATAATGATAAAGGGAACAATCCAACAAGAAAATATAACACTTGTAAATATCTACGCACCCAACATAGGAGCACCTAAATATATAAAGCAATTATTAACAGACATAAAAGGAGAAATAGAGAGTAACACAATACTAATAGGGGACTTTAACACTCCACTTACACCAATGGATAGATCATCCAAACAGAAGATCAATAAGGAAACACTCGCCTTAAAGGACACATTAGACCAGATGGACTTAGTAGATATATACAGAACATTCCATCCAAAACCCACAGAATACACACTCTTTTCAAATGCCCATGGAACATTCTCCTGGATTGATCACATATTAGGCCACAAAATAAGTCTCAATAAATTTAAGAAGATCGAAATAATACCATGCATCTTTTCTGACCACAAAGGTATGAACCTGGAAATCAACCACAGAAAGAAAACCAGAAAAGCCACAAAAATTTGGAGATTGAACAACATGCTACTGAACAATGATTGGGTCAACAGAGAAATCAAAGAAAAAATAAAAAAATTCCTGGAGACAAATGAAAATGAAAATACAGCATGCCAAAATCTGTAGGATACAGTAAAAGCGGTTCTACGAGGGAAGTTTATAGCAATCAGGCCTACCTCAACAAAGAAGAAAAATCCCAAATAGACAATCTAAAAGCGCATCTAAAGGTACTGGAAAAAGAACAACAAACAAAGCCCAGAATCAGCAGAAGGAAGGAAATAATAAAAATAAGAGCAGAAATAAATGAAATAGAGACTAAAAAAACAATAGAAAAAATTAGTGAAACCAAGAGCTGGTTCTTCGAAAAGATAAACAAAATTGACAAACCCTTACCTAGACTCACCAAGAAAAAAAGAGAGAAGGCTCAAGTAAATAAAATCAGAAATGAAAGAGGAGAGATTACAACGGACACCTCAGAAATACAAAAGATAATAAGAGAATACTATGAAAAGCTATATGCCAACAAATTGGATAATCTAGAAGAAACGGATAAATTCTTAGAAACATACAACCTTCCAAAACTGGACCAAGAAGATGTAGAAAATTTGAATAGACCGATCACCAGTAAGGAGATCGAAACAGCAATTAAAAACCTCCCAAAAAATAAAAGTCGAGGACCGGATGGCTTCCCTGGTGAATTCTACCAAACATTCAAAGAAGACTTAATATCTATCCTTGTCAAACTCTTGCAAAAAATTGAAGAGGAGGGGAGGCTTCCTAACTCCTTCTATGAAGCAAACATTATCCTGATACCAAAACCAGACAAGGACAACACAAAAAAAGAAAATTACAGGCCAATATCACTGATGAACATCTATGCAAAAATCCTCAACAAAATACTAGCAAATCGAATACAACAATACATTAAAAAGATCATACATCATGATCAAGTGGGTTTCATTCCAGGGATGTAGGGATGGTTCAACATCCACAGATCTATCAACGTGATACACCACATTAACAAAATGAAGAATAAAAATCACATGATCCTCTCAATAGATGCAGAGAAAGCATTTGACAAGATACAGCATCCATTTATGATAAAAACTCTAAATAAAATGGGTATAGAAGGAAAATACCTCAACAAACCCACAGCAAATATCATTCTCAATGGAGAAAAACTGAAAGCTATCCCTCTAAGAACAGGAACCAGACAAGGATGCCCACTGTCACTACTCTTATTTAACATAGTATTGGAAGTCCTAGCCAGAGCAATCAGGGAAGAAAAAGAAATAAAAGGGATCCACATCGGAAAAGAAGAAGTGAAACTGTCACTCTTTGCAGACAACGTGATTTTATATCTAGAAAACCCTAAAGAGTCCACTAAAAAACTTTTAGAAATAATAAAGGAATACAGTCAAGTTGCGGGATACAAAATCAATGTACAAAAGTCGGTTGCATTTCTATACACTAACAACGAAGTAGCAGAAAGAGAAATTAAGAATACAATCCCATTTACAATTGCAACAAAAAAAATAAAATACCTAGGAATAAACTTAATGAAAGAGGTGAAAGAAATGTACAGCGAAAACTATAAAACATTGTTGAAAGAAATCGAAGAAGACACAAAGAAATGGAAAGATATTCCATGCTCTTGGATTGGAAGAATTAACATTGTTAAAATGCCCATACATCCTAAAGCAATCTATAGATTCAACGCAATCCCTATCAAAGTTCCAACAACATTTTTCACAGAAATAGAACAAAGAATCCTAAAATTTATATGGAACAACAAAAGACCCCGAATAGCCAAAGGATTCCTGAGAAAAAAGAACAATGCTGGAGGTATCACACTCCCCGATTTCAAATTATACTACAAAGCCATAGTAACCAAAACAGCATGGTACTGGCACAAAAACAGACACACAGATCAATGGAACAAAATTGAGAGCCCAGAATTAAACCCACACGATTATGGACAGCTAATATTCGACAAGGGAGCCAAGTGCATACGATTGGGAAAGGAGAGTCTCTTCAATAAATGGTGTTGGGAAAACTGGACAGCCACACGCAAAAGAATGAAAGTAGACCATTCCCTTACATCGTGCACAAAAACCAACTCAAAATGGATTAAAGACTTAAATGTAAGACCCGAAACCATGGGACTTCTAGAAGAAAACATAGGTAGTATGCTGTATGACGTTGGTCTGAGCAGCATATTTTCAAGTCCCATGTCTGACTGGGCAAGGGAAACAAAAGAAAAAATGAACAAATGGGACTACATCAAACTAAAAACTTTCTGCACAGCAAAGGAAACCATCAACAAAACGAAAAGACAACCTAACAATTGGGAGAAGATATTTGCAAACCACATATCAGATAAGGGGTTAATATCCAAAATATACAAAGAACTCATAGAGCTCAACAACAAAAATACCAACAATCCATTTAGAAATTGGGCAAAAGATCTGAACAGAGATTTCTCCAAAGAAGATATACAGATGGCCAACAGGCAGATGAAAAGCTGCTCAAAATCATTAGCTATCAGGGAAATGCAAATCAAAACTACAATGAGGTATCACCTCACTCTGGTCAGAATGGCTATAATTAACAAGACAGGAAACAACAAATGTTGGAGAGGGTGTGGAGAGAAGGGAACCCTTGTTCACTGCTGGTGGCAGTGCAAACTGGTGCAGCCACTATGGAAAGCAGTTTGGAGTATCCTCAGAAAATTAAGGATAGATCTACCATATGATCCAGCTATTCCACTGCTGGGTATTTATCCAAAGAACTTGAAAACACAAAGGCATAAAGATACTTGCAAGCCTATGTTCATTGCAGCATTACACACAACAGCCAAGACTTGGAGGCAACCCAGGTGCCCATCAAGGGAAGAATGGATGAAGAAGATGTGGTATTTATACACGATGGACTGCTACTCAGCCATAAGAAAAGATGAAATCCAGCCATTTGTGACAACATGGATGGAACTTGAGGGTATTATGCTGAGTGAAATAAGTCAGAGGGAGAAAGTCAAACACCATATGATCTCACTCATAAGTAGAAGATAAAAATGACAAAAAAAAACAAACACATAGCATTGGAGATTGGACTGGTGGTTACCATTGGGGAAGGGGGGAGGCAGGAGGGCAAAAGGGGTGATTAGGCTCACATGTGAGGGGATGCACTATAATTAGTGTTCGGGTGGTGAACATGATGTAAGGTATACAGAATTCGAAATATGATGTACCTCTGAAAAAAATAAAAATTAAAAAATAAAATAAAATAAAAAATAAAATAAAAAAATAATAATTATTGGCAGAAGAAACTGTGGTAAATACACACTATGGAGTTCTGTAAACTGGTAAAAGAAATGAAGAAAATCTTTATGAACTGGAAGAAAGTAATTTCCAGAATACACTTTAAGTGAAAATACAAAAGAATATATGTAATATGCTACCTTTTTTTTGTAAGAAAGAAGAGAACATAAGGAAAAGTACAAACACCTGTATGATTTTGCAAGAAGAAATAAAAGAATGATAATACAAAAAAAAAAAAAAACCACTCTGAAGCAGCGTCACACATACCACAACTAGAAGGACCCACAACGAAGAGTATACAACTATGTACCAGCGGGCTTTGGGGAGAAAAAGGAAAAAATAAAATCTTAAAAAAAAAAATTTCTGAAATGATAGGTAGCAAAATATTCATAGTATTTAAGGTTAGGGATTGGAAAAGAGAGAAAAAGTGGTAGGTAGGAGAAAATATTCACCATTTTTTTCCAACATACTTCTCTATTTAAAATTTTTTTAACAAAAAGAAGAAAGCACTGTATAACTATTAATTATTTACATGTACATTGTACATGTATATGTATATTATCTATCTATAGCTATAATTGTATCCATATCTCAAGCTTTGAAAAAGCTGACATTTCTTTTAAATGTCAGAAATAAAAGAGCTACTAAATATTACTAACTAAATCAAATAATTAACTGTCATAAATTACCAATTATATAGACATAGATTGATGAAATTGGTATGCCCAGTGCTAAAGAACATAAACCCATTTAGAGGTAAACCCACCAATATGCATCAAATTTTTAAAGAGGCACACCATTTTATTCAGCAATTTCACTTACAGAGCTTTTATCTTGTGGAAATAAATCATACAGTATACTCTACCTATAATGATTCAATGCAGCATTTTTTCCAATTTGAAAAATGTACATTTTCTGAAGAATATACACAGCAGGGGCTTGTGTATAAATTACGTATATTACATACAACTGAATACTTTGCAGTAATTAAAAATAATATGAGGATGAAGGTAGCCAAAAGTTAAACCCTTTCAGTTATAAGATAAATAATATTAATAATGATAATGATAATATGGTAGTTCTCTATGCATTAATATAGAAACATGTCCATGATAATTTTGGCATGAAAAAGTCTGATGATAAAATTAAATTTAAGTTATAATAACATTTATACTCTGTTTTTGTTTTGGATGCAAAAAATTCACATGAATGACCAAGCAGTTTATAGTGATTATCACTGGCAGGTGAGATCATGAGGATGGGGAGTGGAGGGTAACATTCTATTGTTTGTAAATTTTTTTGAAATGAGATGCATAATATTTTATAATTTCAAAACAATAAAATAAGCCCATCTTGGAGAAGAGGAAAATGAAGTAATATGCTTCCTTCTTGGAAATATACAGAAGAATACAGAAAGTAATAATATGGGATGAATGTCTGTTATCCAACTAAAGTATGTGACAGTGTGACAGGTGAAATAAGAGAAAACAGAGACCAGGAACCCAGGGAATCTTTAGGACAGGAGAAAGCCAGTCTCAAAAGACTGCAATAAGACCAGGGGTTAGTGATGCCAAGATTAAGCACACAGATATATGAAACTAAAAGTAAGTCCAAAACCACCAGCCCAGTCATCAGGGGAAATGGCAGGTGGGTCATAAGACCATCAAACGAAAGCAAAAACTAGGTTCCAGATAAGTGGCATTTCTGTCTCTTCAGGGTAGGGAAAGTTAGAGGGAAGGGAGGCAAATAAAAGACAATTGGGAAAGAACAGGGCATCTAATCATCAGCCACAGAGAGACTGACAACCTCTACTGTAGCCAGGCCAAGGAGATATTTATTATGCCAGGACAGGAAATCTAGAGTCTTAGGAAACATGATAATCAGACAGAGAAGAACAAGAACAAATTTACTCGAAAGAAAATGTTTCCAAGAGAAAAATGAGACTAGCATTAACCTGACTCCACAATAAATTTCTTTTTTACGTTTACTTTTCCATATCCTTAACTAAACAAGTTTCACAGTTAACTTCCATTTCTAGAAAAATGGCAGTTTAGAAATACTAAAAATCCTCACTCTGGAGGATACCTCAAAATTATGACTAAAATGCAGAAAGGGAAGGGACAAGAAACAGAAGGAAATCACTCAGTCTGGAAAAGTACAGAAAGATAAAAAGCAAATTGTGTTTGAGTGTTAAAGCAGCTTTCATGCTGTGGGTGTTTACCACACCCAGGAACATAGAGTTCTGATTTCTAGGGCTGCATGAATAGGATCTAAGGCTTAGGGCTCACACAGGGCGAAGAGTTAGAACTATGACTTGGTCATAAATCAGGATCTTCAGCAGCACGTCATCTTTGGCATAGACAAAATATTTTCAGCAATGCTTATCTATCTAGAAAAGCTCTAGTCTACCAACATCAAACATCGTTAAATAACCCATCCAAAACGCTCCATTGTATGTAGAAAATGTGGTAGTTTATCATATTGTGGATAAATGATGAATTAAAATAAAACATTCTGGGTAAATTTTTAACAGACTGTACTTTGTTTTAAATATAGAATAGAAACTCACAAAGAAAATGATCAAAAAATATGATATAAAAGCCATAGTTATAAATACACGAATAATCATTATTCATCAGAAATTATACTGACATTTAAAATAATTCTTCAAAAGAAGTTTTTGTAAAATTTTTAAAATATAGGTAGAACTTTTAAATGACAAATATTTATGTAGAATATTTCTTTTAATATTGAACATGTTAGAAATTCTTGTCTAATCTATGCAAAAAAAAGTTTCTACATATTTACATTATAAGCATTAATACCATAAACTGACTGACAATTAGAGAAAAATATATATTTTATAGTTCATACAGTGAAATTTTGCTTCTATCAATAAGAATCCTATTTAAATAGCCATGTAATTCAGGAAAGAGTTAAAAAGGTGAATTTGAGGCATTAAAAATAGCATTTAAGGTGAATTTGGCTTTCTATGTATAGTGTTCCTACTTTCTAATCTAAAACTAAATGTTTTGTTCAATCTTTCGTTGTTTTCTTATTGAAAAATGAAAGCATTTGACTCTGATACTATTTCCTCCGACTTTAGCTTGAGCCGCACGCCCTGTCTTTTGATGATATATTTGAATTTTAGTTTGATTCCTATTGAATTTAATAATTATTTAGAGGAATATTTTAATTTCCAATATAATACTGTGGCTTTGTTTTTTTCCATAGGTGTTGCTTATTTATAGTTTTGATTCTTTTTTTATGATTTGTGAACTATTTCTAATGTTTGGAATGTACTGGGATCATTTTTAAATACAACATAAATCTTCGAAAAGAAAGATATGTACTTTTTAGGGTAGACAGTACAATACATACTTGTTAAATGTTGTTAACTATGTCATTCAAATTCTATTTTTCACTTATTTGGTCTGTGATGTGCCAAGAGAGTTTAAATAGTCTAATATAGATTTCTGACTGTATTTCTTGAAGTTTTTGCTTCTGGTGTTTTTATGCTATATTATTTTGAAACTGTGCTTAAAAATTACATGCCTTGGGTCTTATTTAGTGCTTTACGTCTTGAAGTCAGTCTTGGCTGCTATCAATATTCATATTCCCACTGTTTTTTGGTTATATTTGCCTCACGTATTTTTGCCCATCTTTTCACATTAAAAATGCTTCTGTGTATATCTTTTATTTTGTTTTCTAGCCAAACCGAGTTATTAAGTTAATAATTGACTTCTGTTCATTTTAATTTATTGTGTTACCATGTAAGTGTGATTGTAAATGTCAGATTATTAGGTATTATATTTTTATGCTTTCTTATTATTTGTCATGTTTTACATAAAGGTATTTGCCAATTCAAATTTTCTCCCGCCTTTCTCATGCTCCCTCCCTAGCTCTCTTATTTTGAAGTGAGATTTTCATTTTAGTTACTTACAGTTGTAATAATTTTGTATGTTGTAGCATTTTTTATGAATTGTATCTCACATGGGCATTTGATTTTATAATAGGAGTTACCAATCACCAGGATTCCCTTATTCATAGTGATTTCAGTGGCCCCCACTAATCGTTCCGTGACAGGCCCCATTTCAGAGTTCTTCACTGGGCACCAAATCTTTAGTTAAAATATCTAATTGAGGGGCAGTTTTCAAGGACTCATGGATGCTATATTCTCTGAACATTTTCATGTTTTCAGATGTCTGTTGTCTTTATACATGAATGAAATTTGGCTGAATATAGGATTCTTGGGGTATTTCCCTCAAAACTCTATAGGTTATCATTGTCCAGTGGAGCTTTCTGATCGATATCTGCAATGTCCAATAGAGAAGCTATTAGATTTGGGGTTTTTGTTAGCTTGCTTGCTTGCTTCACGAAGTTTGAAGCTCAGTTATTACGTGGATATGTAATCACATAGTTACAATTTTATAGTGACCCTTTTATCGTTATAATAATTTTTATCACTTGTACTTTAGTAGCATATATTTTGATATTAAAATAGCCACGCCAGTTCTCTCACGCTTACTCTTTGCATGCTACATATTTTTTCCATCTCTTTACTTTAACCCATTTCTGTCTTTATATTCAAAGGGTGTAGATAGCACATAGGGAGATGTGAGGAGGGATGAGAGAGTGGGGTTACAAAGGGTCACAAGGAAACTTTTGGAGAGGATGATATGCTCACTACCTGGAGTGTGGTGATGGTTTCACAGATGGATGTCAAAACTTACCAAATCTTACGCTTTATCTATTTATATATTTATTTATTTCCTAACTTGTTATTCTCCCCAGTGAATCACTTTCTCTTTTTTTAATCTGTTTATAATTTTCTTTGGCTTGTTTGAGGTATAACTGACAAATAAATCTGAAATATATTTAAAGTGTGCAACATGATGATTTGATATACGTATACATTGCAAAGTCCTTTAATTAACACACCCATCACCTCACATATTTACCTTTCTTTTTGTGAGAACACTTACATTCTACTCTCAGCAGATTTCAATTACACAGTACTGTAGTATCAACTGCCATGTTTTACATTAGATCCTCAGACCTTATTCATCTTTTAACTAAAAATTTATACCCTTTTACCAGCCTCTCTATTTCCCCAATCCCCCAGACCCTGGCAAAGACCATTTTACTCTCTGTTTCTATGAGTTTGACCTTTTTTTTTTTTTTCAGATTCCACATATAAGTGATAGCATGCAGCATTTGTCTTTTTCTGTCTGACTTACTTCTCTTAGCATGATGCCCCCCATGTTCATCTACGTTGTCACAAATGGCAGGAATTCCTTCCTTTTTAAGGCTTAATGATGTTCTGTTGTATATATATATAACACATTTTCTTCATCCATTCATCCATCAACAGACACTTAGGTTGTTTCTATACCTTGACTATCATGAATAATGCTGCAATGAACATGGTGGTACAGATACCTCTTCAAAATAGTGATTTTGTTCCCTTCGAATATATACCCAGAAGTGGGATTACTGAATCATATGGTAGTTCCCTTTAATTTCTTGAGGAACCTCCATCCTGTTTTCCATAGTGCTGCACCAGGTTACATCCCCACCGACGGTGCACAAGGGCTGGGTTTTGTCCACATCCTCACCAGCATTTGTCTCTTATCTTTTTTATAGTAGACATCTTAACAGGTGTGAGATGACAGCTCCTTGTGGTTTTGATTTGTATTTCCCTGACGATTAGTGATGTTGAGCATCTTTTCAAGTATGTGTTGGCTATTTGTATGTCTTCTTTGGAAAACTATCTATTCAGATTCTTTGCCAATGTTTGAATTGGCTTGTTTTGGAGTTTTTTCACTCTTGAGTTGTATGAGTTCCTTGTATATTTTTGTTATTAACCCCTTATCAGAGATATGATCTACAGATATTTTCTGCCATTCCATAGATTCCATTTTCGTTTCGTTGATGGTTTCCTTTGTTGTGTAGAAGCTTTTTAATTTGATGTAGTCCCACTCATTTATTTTTGCTTTTGTTGTCTTTGCTTTTGGAGCCAAATCCAAAAATCATTGCCAAGTCTAATGTCTAGGAGCATTTTCCCTATATTTTTTCTAGGATGTTTACATTTTTAGATGTTACATTCAAGTGTTCTCCATTTTGAGTTGATTTTTGCGTATGATGCAAGATAGGGATCTAGTTTCATCCTTTTGCACGTGGATATCCAGTTCTCCCAACACCATTTGTTGAAGAGACTATTTTTCCACATTGAATATTCTTGGCTCCTTTGTTGAAAATTAATTGACCATATATGCACGAATTTATTTCTGGGTTCTCTATTCTGTTCCATTCATTTATGTGTCTGTTTCTATGCCAACACCATAGTTTTGATTACTATAGGTTTGTAATATAGCTTGAAATCAGGAAGTATCATGCCTCCCGCTTTGTTCTTTTTTCTTAAGATGGTTTTGGCTATTTGGGATCTTTTGTGTTTACATAGGAATTTTAGGATTGCTTGATATATTTCTTTGAAAAACGCTATTCGAATTTTGATAGGAATTGCATTGAATCTGTAGATCGCTTTGGGTAGTAGGGACATCTTAACATTATTAATTCTTCCAATCCAGGAACACAGAATATCTTTCCATTTATTTTGTTGTCTTCAATGTCTTTCGTTAAAGTCTTATAATTTTAGCGTACAGATATTTCACCTCCTTGGTTAAATTTATTCCTAAGTGTTTTGTTAGTTTTAATGCTTTTGTAAATGAGATTTTTATCTTACTTTCTCTTCCTGATAGTTCATTATTCGTGTATAGAAACACAACTTATTTTTGTATATTGCTTTTGTATCCTGCAACTTTGCTGAATTCATTTATTTGTTCTAACAGTTTTTTTTGGTGGAATCTTTAGGGTTTTCTATATATAATACCATGTCATCTACAAATAGAGACAATTTTACTTTTTCCCCTCCAATTCTGATGGCTTTTATTTCTTTTTCTTGCTTATTGCTCTGGTTAGAACTTTCAGTACTTTAATGAATAAAATTGGCGAGAATGGGCATCCTTGTCTTTTTCCTGATCTTGGAGGAAAAGCTTTCAGCTTTTGACTGTTGAGTGTGATGTTAGCTATAGGCTTGTTATATATGACCTTTATTATATTGAGGTACCTTCCTTCTATAACCAATTTGTTGAGAGTGTTTATGATGAGAGAATGTTTAATTTTATATGTTTTTTCTGCATCTATTGAGATTATCATATGATTTTGATCCTTCATTTTGTTAAAGTGTTGTATCATATTTATTGATTTGCATATCTTGAACCAGCCTTGCATCCCGGGAATAAAGCCCACTTGATCATGGTGTCTGATGCTTTTAATGTACTGTTGAATTCAGTTTGCCAATATTTTGTTGAGGATCCCAATCTCACATTTTAAGCAGTTCAGTTTATTGTATATCAATTATACTTCAATAAAGCTATTTGAGAAAAAAAAGGATCTACCTTCTTTCTTATAAGCTTCAGTTTTTTCTCAATTTAAAACAAGCACAATTATATTGCCTACTTTAGAGTTTTGCACCTACGGTCAAGGAAAATAATGCATTAAAAGTGTCTAGCACTTGTTGAGTGGCCAATAAATATTTACTTTATTTTTAAAGTTTTCTGAGTTTCTATTACATTGATTTCTCTGCTTATTTGTACACCACTACTCCAAACTTTTCCAAATGTATTATAGTTTTATAAATTCTGAGTATTTCTCTTAGGTCAGCTTCTCTATTATTGTTGGTTTCAAAAATATATTTTCCATTCTTGCTTGGGAAGTTTTTCCTCACCATCACAAAAAGAAAATTTTGATATTTCCATTGGTGGCGATTTTCATTGGAATTACATGAAATTTTAAATTATTTTGAAGAAGAAATATTGTCATTATAAACATTTTTGCAATTGGAATTGTAGTTATTTTTAGCTGAAAAAATTATTTTTAAATCGCAGAACAATTATTTATTGATATGAGGCCAAACAGCTGGTTTAACTTAATTTTTAACATCTAAATCTGTTTCTCAAAATTACTATACTAGTTGAGATTTAATAGACTGATTGAATATATACAATAGAATCATCTGTTTTGAATTTAAAATTGCTTCTGCTATTGTTCGCCATTTTATAGATCCTGCCATTTTAGCCTGCTTTGGGAACATTCTATGGGTTGCTGCATTTGGTCATTAGAAAATAATTTTTTCTCCAGATCCCCGCTGAAGTCAAATAAAAGACCAAGCATAAATCTTGGGAAACCTCACTTCAAAAGCTTAACATATTCTGCCGATCTTTGTATCGTGGTCTGTAGCTAGGAGTTCACACATCAAAAAGAGTGCTCACTGAAGCCCAGCTAGTATCTCACTATAAAAAACCACAATAGGGGCCGGCCCCGTGGCCGAGTGGTTAAGTTCATGCTCTCCACTTAGGCGGCCCAGGGTTTCACCGGTTCGAATCCTGGGCGCGGACACGGCAGTGCTCATCAAAGCCATGCCACAACTAGAAGGACCCACAACTAAAAACACACAACTATGTACCAGGGAGCTTTGGGGAGAAAAAGGAAAAGTAAAATCTTTAAAAGAAAAAGAAATCACAATAAAACTGATATTTTAAATGTGCTCCTGTAACAAAATGATCAGAATACATGGACTCAGCTTATAATGGTACCTGCTGTGGCTCTGACTGAAGTCAAGAGGCTGATAGATGAGGTTTGCCTGTTCGGGTCTTAAGGGCCTTGAAGTCACTTAGATGGATGGCTGCTTAACGAGAACAACATAACATTTTTGTACAGGACAAGAAATCCAGCTTGGCACCGATAGACTGTGCTGCTTGCCTAAACTCAATATTCAGATCATGGCTATTTAATTTATCTGTCAATGGCGTGCTCCTGATTTGCATTACACCTATTCGGCATCTCTATGCACACAGGACAGCATAGCAGTTTTGCATTCAAGGTAACATAGAAGGAGTGTTCTGAGCATTTTAAAAACATTATTTTTTCTAATCTTATTTTTATTTCATTGAGACATTTATATTTTAATTGATGTGGCTAGAAATTAGATATGGTGACAAGTGAAATGAAACCCATAAATATTCCAATAACTTGACAGTCTCAAGGTGATTTAAATTAAGATATGAGATTCAAGTGTTAAACGAGAACATCAAACAAAAGGAGGTAAGAAAGAGAAATTATTGCAAAACAGGTCTAATATAATATAGAAGAATAAATTTTAAAATAGTATTTAATAGATAGAACCCCATTTGTAATTAAATAGAATATAAAGTCATATTCCTATAAACTTTTTGGAATAAAATGCTCCTAAGTTATTATAGAACTATGTTAAATCAAGCATTTATTATATCAATGTTCAGCAATGGCCTGGATAAAATGCTATAACAGAAATATTAGCTAAATGTCTTCACTGCACAAAAGAGGGAAAGATTGGGCTTGCGTGAGGCAGTCAGGAAAAGTTTGCTGGTAGTGATGTCACCCCTGCTTGCTCTTAAAGGTTGAGTGGAACTGTTATAGACCCTTACCTGAGCGGGTAGACCTATGTGATCGAGATTCAATCCAGTTTAAAAAAGCAAAAAGCACCACATATGAATTCCATTTTCAATATGACTCACTACCTTTCTGTTCTTGGAATTAATCAACATACATACTAGTGGGTAGTTGTGGGTACAACTACATGGGTACGTTGTGATTGGAAAAGAAGCATTTTATTGTTATTTGTGCTTTTGTCTCTTTTTAATACATATTTGATAGGATTTTTTCATTTTTATACTAAAACGTGTTAATACATTGATAAGTGAAATAAGGTTTTATGTGAGTTATGTAATTTGTAGCCATGTATCTATCCTACAGGAATTGCACATGTGAGTGGCCTTGGCAAATGCTATTGAGAAGGCACTAAGCTGGGACTATGAGCCTATTGCTTCAAAATGTTAAATCTCTAAATCGGAAACTCTAAAATTAGTGCTACCCTGGTTCAAGAAGACAATCTGTTCTTAAAAATTCCACTTACCTCTTCAGTTTATATATCTGTTAAAGATGAAATTTAGGGACAAATAGAGTTATATCTCTTGACTAACCAGTCCACAACATATGCTATGCGTTTTAACTTTCCCTTCCTTGCAGAACAAAGACATCATCGTCACAAAACTACTTTTAGAAAATAAAGTCAAGCAAAAAGAAGAAAATTTAAATGCCGCTAATTCCACCCAGAGTTGTCACTGTGTATTTTCTCAGTCACTTTCTGTGAATGTATGTAATGTTTAAACACCAAACACGTAATTTTATTACCAGATCTTAAGATATGTTAATACTTTTTCCTGTCAATATTATTCTATCACAGTTACACAATTCCACTGTGTCGATATGCCTTACTTAATTTGATTAATTGTATAACAATTGGATATTTAAGTTATTTTTATTTTTTCTCTGTTATAAACAACACTATGATGAACATTCCTATAATTAAATCTTTCACACATTATTGTTCAACTCCATAAAATGAATTTCTGCAAGTGAAATTGCTGGACATATATTAAGCACATTTTAGAAACTTTAATGTAGTTCACAATTGACCTCCAAAAAGATTGGGTTAACGTATGCTGTTAACACAGCATGTGAGCACCTGTTTCTCTGAACCTTCACTGGATTACAGCGTACTCAAGGTGGTATCCTTCTATTGAAAGAGCCAGACGCCAGTCTTGAAGCAAATCTGATGGCAAATATTTGTTGCACTCAATTAGGTTTGGTCTGCTCTCCCTAAATCTGTCTCTGCCTTTCCAACACCAAAACAGTTAGTCAGTTTATAAAATTCAAAAAATACATCCAATTTAGTATTTATTAACTGTATGGAAACAGATGAAATGGATATGAGGAAATATTTGCAAAATTACAAGTTTGAAACGTGAATTCTTATAAACCACAGCAAATAATTTGCCATTTGATCATTGAATACCTCTTCTTTCCTAATAGAAAAGTGTTGCCCTTTTTGTATAATCTTAATCCTGGCAGAACAAATTACAATGGCTGGAAACTGAATGGCTGTGATTCGCTTTCACTGTAGCCGCCTGTGATGGCAAACACAACTTTCGATGGTGTATTGAGCCCCACTCTGGATCTTGCTTGCCTTCCATATCATCAGTTGAAATTAGTATGTCTGTAGAAATTAATAAAGGAATAATGATAGGGGTAAGTTGAAAAATGTCCAGCTGCCTCCTACATAACCATCTACTAACTTAATCAGCCTTTAAATTTATCTTTAAAAAACATCTGGAAAAAATGTTTAGTGTCTTATAGAAAGTATGACAGTATGTGCAACATTGAATCTTTGTGCTGATTCTTCCAGCATTGGTTTAATATGATTTGAGGTGGTCAATTAAATAAGCCCTTCCATTGTTCTGGCTGAATAATGATTTGATTTTCCAAGTCTACTAATCCATTATTTTAATTAGCATTAAATTCATAAAAAAAAAAGAGGAAACCTAAATAGGCTTTAAAGGATCTTAAAAACCCTGAAATAAATACCACAAATGCAATTATCAGAAGGCAAGACAATAATAAGTCTCATTTGGGTAATAAAGTAGAACCGCTTTCACAGAAAATAATTAGAGCAATAAACCCACACTTTAGATGTGTTTGGAAGTGTTTGAATGCTACTTAGATTACTGCCATCTTTAGGAAGATACTTGGAAATGTAGTTGACAAGGAAGACATTTATTGATCTCTTCAGTCCATTTTCTGTGGAGTTCACATAGAAGCAGCAACCTAGTGAGAATTAGAAAACTCCAAAGGCTCCCATAGACAAAAAAAAAAGAACAAACATCTAAATGCCCCTCTATTTTGGGAAAGACATTCAGAGGAAATCTTTTAATCCAAAGAAGTTATTCTGGTGTTGGAGGAATATAATAAAGCCACACAGTAGAGTGGTGAGATGGTTTATTTACATTTTTTTTTTTTTTTTTTTTTTTGAGGAAGAGTAGCCCTGAGCTAACATCTGCTGCCAATCCTCCTCTTTTTGCTGAGGAAAACCAGCCCTGAGTTAACAGCCATGCCCATCTTCCTCTACCTTATGGGTGGGACACCTGCCACAGCATGGCTTGCCAAGGGGTGCCATGTCCGCACCCAGGATCTGGGCCAGCGAACCCAGGGCCGCCAAAGCAGAACGTGTGAACTTAACTGCTGAGCCACCAGGCCGGCCCCTACTTACGTATTTACATGTTTTTGTATCTATTCATTATCCAGGGGAAAGGATCAGAATATGGAAAATTTGGGGAAGGAGACAAATGCAGCAATAGTGAAAGAATAACAATATTAATACTTTTGAATTGTCCACATTTATTGTTTCCATTTTCACTTTACGTATTGACTTTTTTTAACAACCTTTTTGTGAAGATTGACACCTGAGCTAACAACTGTTGCCCATCTTTTTTTTTTCTGCTTTTTCTCCTCAAATCCCCCAGGACATAGTCATATATTTTTTTTAGTTGTGGGTCCTTCTAGTTGCAGCATGTGGGACACTGCCTCAGCATGACCTGATGAGTGTTGCCATGTCCACACCCAGGATCCGAACTGGCGAAACCCTGGGCCACCAAAGCGGAGCGCCCGAACTTAACCACTCGGCCACAGGCCGGCCCCAACCTATTGACTTTTGACTACGTCAATCTTTTATTTTAAAATGTTTTTCACTTTATCCTGACTTCTTTCTATCATAAATAATACTATAATAAACATTATTTCAGCTAAACCTCTATCTACCTTTTAAATGTTTCTTTTATTTAAGATAAATTCTTAGAATGGCTGGGATGACATTGGCTCATCAATGCAGACATTGAACAGACAGGCAAGCTTATAGAAAGCAACAGATCTCAGTTTCACTTTGAAAATTTAACAAGAATTTCTCATTAATCAAGAGATTGCTGTAGAAAGGATCCCAGCTGTTAGAAGCACCTGACTCATTGGTTCACAGTCACGTGGAAAGAACTCTGATTAGGTCCCCTCCCCCACCACACAGAAGCGAGCTGAAGAGCTTTATCAGGGAGTGCTGTCATCAATAACACCTGTGAGGAAGTGCGGGCGAAAGGAGTGGGTACGGAGGGAGGGTGAACTTCCATGCGGTTGCACAGAGGGCTCAGCTTATCCCATAGGGAGTTGTGGGGTTGGTATGGCCCTCCAGAGTTATCCTGATGAGGTAAGTTGGCTGAGCCTTTGTATCCCTGCATGGAGCAGTCATGAGAATGGAGCACAGGGGGAGATCTGAGTGGTGCCTCAGCATCCAGCACAAACACCAGACCTCAACCTTTTTTCAGCCAATACACCGTTGAAGGCTGATGTTCAGTGTCGTACTGAACTCACACACAGTGACGTATATGAGATACATTTTTTATTAAACATTTCTAAATTATAGATGCCTGTTGCATTTCTTCCTTCTAATGATTTCCTTCCCTCTCATTGACCATCTTCTCACTTCTGAGCTCTAGATTGTTGAGAAGTCCAATTTCTGAAGAACTTTTGTTTCTGAATTCAGAATTCTTCAATGCAAACAAGGTTAAATAAATTAACACCCAAACATTATTATCACACAAGAGTTCCATTCTTAAGCTTCACGTTTACTCCTATATCACATCTCCTAGACTCCTACAAAAGGGAAAAATAAGATTTATTGTGCATTTTGGTGTTAGATATTATTTTATTTTATTTTTTATAAGAATCTTACTGCTAGGGGTTTTTTTTTGTTTGTTTTTTGGGTTTTTTTTTTTGAGGAAGATTAGCCCTGAGCTAACTACTGCCAGTCCTCCTCTTTTTTGCTGAGGAAGCCTGGCCCTGAGCTAACATCCGTGCCCATCTTCCTCTACTTTATATGTGGGACGCCTGCCACAGCATGGCATGCCAAGGGGTGCCATGTCCGCACCCAGGATCCGAACCGGAGAACCCTGGGCCGCTGAGAAGCAGAATGTGCGAACTTAATCGCTGCGCCACCGGGCCGGCCCCTGCTGGGTTTTTTTTTAACCCATTGAAATAGATGTTTGTCCTCAGCCTTGAGATTCTGAAATGGCAGTGATAAAAATTAGACATTGTGTGAAAGTTTAACCCTTTAACATATGCTTAGTGTTAAAAACAAAACTAAACAACATTTGTGAATACAGTGCTATTTTCTAGATAGTCCTAAAAAAAGTAACATAAAGCTCAATAATACTTGAAAGGGAAAACAAAGAGTATCAAGGAGTAAATATAAATGCCAATTCGTATTAGTATTCTGTTACATTTAAATAATTATTTCACAAATCTCTTCAAACATTTATTAAAAGGATTTCTAAATTATAAGGTCATTAGTATATAAAGTTTTAAATATCAGCCTTCTATCTAAAGTCCTGTCATATTATGGCACACTAATTTGTCTAACAGGAGAAAAAATAATATTACATTCATGACTTTGAACCTTACACATAAATATTAATGAAGAGTCTCTTTGTTTCCTTCCATTCAGGGAAAACCAATATTTACTTTAACGCTACTTACTTAGAAAACAAGACACCGTCATGTCACCCTCATCAACCAAAGTGTTTATTAAGCACACATACAATGCTTCTCTTTTGGGATCATCTGATACAGGGCTAAAATTCTCGCACCATGGCAGTGTATGATGCAGGAAAAATAGCAAAAACACAGTCTACCCTGTCCATGACAGATACTGTGTTTAGGTACATGCACCCTTCACATAATGAAACTATCTACATTTCCAGGTCTGGCCCAGGCCCTGCATCATCACTATTATATTAATAGCCTGTGATTGTGATGTTGACATATCCTAAATCAGTCTTTGAAAAGGATTAGCTAGGGAATTATTATTCCCTAAAATAAAATAACTAGAAGGGCATTGACCAGTATCTGATAAAGTCATGTTCACACTGCCATTGATACAGCCTTTTATTTTTTATTGAGATATAATTTCTATATAATATTATACTAGTTTCAAGAGTACAACAAAATGATTCAATATTTGTGTATATTACAGAATGATCACCACAATAAGTCTAGTTAACATCCATCACCACACATGGTTACAATTTTTTGTGTATGTGACAAGAACTTTTAAGATAGACTCTTTTAGCAACTTTCAAATATAAAATACTATATGATTAACTCTAGTGACCATGCTGTACATTACACCCCCAGGACTTATTTATTTTATAGCTGGAAGTTTGTACCTTTTGACTCCCTTCATCTGCTTCACCCACGCTCTACCACCCTCCCAAATCTGGGAACTCCCCACTGATTCAGTCTTTGACGTAATATATTGAGACCTCTTGTCCACTGACCACATCCGCTTATTATCTCTCGACTCCCTCCAGGTAACCCTACCCTTCTTATCTAACATAGATTTCACAATCTATCATTATCTTCACTTTTTTTTCAAATCCTCTCCATTTCCTTGCCCTTTGCTCCCATTATTTTCAGTGGAGAAAACTCCAACCTGGAATGATTCCTACCTGCCATCGTTCTGCCAGCATCGCAGACTTGAAGGAAAATCACAAGGCTACCTCTAGCTGCTCGCTCATTTAAAGATCTCATACCACCAGTGCGCATGCAATACTGTTCCACTATTTCTAAATTTCCCAAAAGCCTAATATTCCTAAGTCCCTTTCTCCTCTTTTTCTTAAATGGCCCATCCATTCTTCACTCTCACTTTCAACTAATAATCAATTTTTACCTTACACTTCATTGAGAAAAGAGCAATCGTCAAATGTAAATCCTTCAACTTCTCACCACCAAATTTAGAAATCTACTTGAATGTCCAAACATTTTTCTCTTTCTTTCATGTTACAATGGATGTGATATCTATCTTTATTGTGCCAAATGCCAGCCCCTTCTCTTATGCTCTGAACCCTCCCTTCCTCCCTTAATCAAGAACTTTACTACTTGCTATTCTCCTTAAGGATTTCTTTTCCCAAAAGCATGTCTTCTGATTATCAACCTCTCACTCTCTTCTTGCTCACTCCCATCATTCTCATAAGCATACACCATGTCGTAATGAACCATGTTCGTTAATAAAACAGCAAGAAAACTGTCCCTTTTATGTTTCAGCTCTGTCTCTAGGTAAAACTTCTTAAATGTCTTGTCTTGATTCATTGACACCATTTCCTCACCTATTATTGACTTTTTGACTCAATGCAATCTAGTTTCCATCCTCACTGCATCATCACTGATTCAAAAATTGTATGTTGACTTTCCTTTTTTTTAAAGGATCCCTCACTCTTTGCTTCTACGATACCGCATTTTCCTGTTTTTCCTCTTTCTTATTCTTCTGTATCGTCCCCAAGTTCCCATATCTCGATCAGCCCATAAATGATCATATTCCCATGGCCCAGGACCTGGGTTCTCTTTTTTTTATTATTATTATTCCTGTACTACTCTGTTCCTGATTATCTCATCTAATTCCATAGTCTTAAATGCCATTATGTGGTGACAGTTCATAAATTTATATTTATACCCAAGGTCTTTCTTCTGAGCTCTAGATTGATATAGTCAACCTGCTATTTAACGTTTCCAATTATATATCTCACAGATATCTCAAACCTAGCTGGTTCAAAATGAAACACTTGATTCACAACACCGTCCCACAATCAATCCACATAGAGAGCTTGCTCCATCTGAAATGATGGTGAACATCATAATCTTTCCAGTTGTTAGTCAGCAATCACACTTTCTCATAATTCACATATCCAATTAGCCAAAATATTTTCCATTCTGCCTTCTAAATATGCCTTCGGTCCATCCACTTTTTTCCATCTAGTCCGCCTTTATCCAAGGGTAGTTAACATCATGACTTGCCCCTCTTCACAAGGGTAATGTTTTTGCCATATAAGTTTGATCATGATACTCCCCAGCATAAAGCCCTGCAACAATTTCCCATTCTACTTATAACAAAATCCTGAAATTTTCCTGATTTTCTGTAAATATATGCTCCCACTTTGAGGGAATTTTAGTTTCACTACACCCCACACACAGCCTTCATGATCCATCTCCATCTTGATTTTTACCATTCTCTCTGGGCTCACTCTGCTCCAACCCCACCAACTTTCTTTCACGTCCTCAGTCCTCTTTCCTACCTTACAGTCTTTTCAAACTATACTAAGACCATTTCCATCCCCTCAGCCCAATTTTTGCATAGCTTGCTCCGTCTTTTACACCACGGCTCGGTTTAAATATCATCTCCCTATGTACCCTATCTAAAATACATTTCCTCAGTTTATTATCTATATCAAAAACTTGTTCCATTAAAAAATATATCAATTTTTTAATCTATTTATGTTCACTTGCTTTTGTTTTATTCCTTTTTTATCATTTCTCCATTAGCTTGTAATTTCTGTAAGCACAGCAATTATGTCAATTTTTTTCAACATGGTAACCCCAGTCCCATAGTTTCTTACTTTGTGTATACCAGGCACTTAATATTAGTTAAATAAATGACTATTATCTGACCATTATAATTATATATACTATGATATACTATATACTACATGTTTTAGTCCATTCTGGCTGTCATAACAAAATGCCGTAGATTGGGTGGGTTGTAAATGACAGAAGTTTATTCCTCACAGTTCTTGAGGCTGGGAGGCTGAGATCAGGATGCCAGCATGGTCAGGTGAGGACGCTCTTATGGGTTGCAGACTTGCGTTATGCTCACATAGCTGAAGGGGCTGGGGAGCTCTCCAGATCCTCTTTTGCTTTTCTTCTTCTTCTTCTCCCCAAAGCCCCCCAGTACGTAGTTGTAGATTCTAGTGTAGGTCCTTCTAGTCCTGCTATGTGGGATGCTGCCTCAGCATGGCCTGACGAGCGATGCCATGTCTGCACCCAGGATCCAAACCAGCGAAACCCTGGGCCACCAAAGGAGAGCACACGAACTTAACCACTCGGCCACAGGGCCGGCCCCTGGATCCTTTTTTATAAGGCTGCTTGTAATATTTGTGAGGGCTTCACCTTCCTGACTAATCACTTCCCAAAAGTCCTACATCTAAATACCATCACATGGAGGATTAGGTTTCAACATATGAATTTGGGGGAGGACACAACATTCAGTGTAGTACTGTGTATACTATATACCATCAGTGTTTTCCATAGTGTAGAATATTTCCAGTGTTGGTATGTGATATGGTGTTAGGTGGCACGTGAATAACCATAATTTTTGCTTATTTTAATAAAAAAATATAAAACTTTTATACAATAAATTATATTTTATGTAACTATGCACGTTATGTAGTAAATTACGTTATATAAACAAATTGTATAATAAAATAAATGAATATTTAGAGAAAATATATATAGCTTCTAAAACCCATGGTTTTCCAGATAATAGTCAGGAGATATCATTGTTCTTCAATTTGAAGAAAAATATTAGGTAAGTTACAACGTAGTTGAAAAGTAGTCAGGCGCAAATTTTGAGAGCAACTTACACGTTTTTTAAGTATAGGGAATACCAGTCTAAGCTGAAAACTCAATTCTATAGTAAATCCACTTGGCTGAGGAGAAAGTGGGTAATTAAAGGTCTAGTGCATAGGTTACTGATCTGCTTTGGTGGATTATATTATTATGCACAAGTATTCATTGCCCATTCCATTCACTCAGGCTTGACCATGAGACTTGCTTTGAAGAAAGAAAAGTGAGCATAAGTTACCGGTTTAAAAGAAGCTGTGAAGGCCAGAACATCACTACGATGTTCTCTTTTTGCTCTCTGCCACAAGAACCATTAGTATTCTAGATGGACACTGCTCTATCAGCCTAAGTCCCAAAGTGAGGTTCGCATGGAAGAGCGCTGTAGCTTGTGAAGCATCTGAAATTTTGTTCTACTTGCGAGCTAATAAATTAGGCTGCCACAGCCATGCACGCTGGCAAAAAGAAAAACAAGCCTGTTGAATCAGAGGCAAAGGAATTTATTACTCACAGTAATTACTATAGCAAGACTATCACCGTTTGCTCAAGTTCCCTGAGCCTCCATTTTCATAGGGCAACACAAAGAAGACCAGGGATACCCGCATACCCAGTGGGATATTTGACGGGACAGGAACCACCAGCTTAGAGAAGCCGAATCTTTTTGATGGCCTGGCATTTGCCATAGAGAAAGATATTATATTTATTGTACTGGACAGTAAACAAACCTGCCCTTTTCTCTGGAGAGATACATATCTCTACCTTTCAAGTTTCTCAGCGATATATTCTTGAAAAAATAGTACAGAACAAAAGCAGTAGTGCCTATTGCAAGACATACAAAAATGCAAGAGACCCGTGGAGAGTTGTCACCCGACACAGTCAAACAATAATGGGTATGTAGTATGAATGAGAATTAAATCCTTATTATCGTTAGCCCCTGAGATTTGGGGCTCATTTGTAACCACAGCATAATCTAGACTAGCCTGAATAGTATACCTACAACTGTTGATTTGATAGGGCTCCATACTGTAGTCCCTGTATCTGCAGTTTCCATTTCCATGGTTTCAGTTACTCACAGTCAACCACTGGTTGAAAATATTAAATAAAAAATTCCAGAAAGAAGCAATTCATAAGTTTTAAATCATGTGCCACTCTGAATAGCATGATGGAATCTCTCATTGTCCCACTGGGGACACGAATCATCCTTTTGTTCAGCGTATCCACGCGGTGTATGCTGCCTGCCCATTGGTCACTTAGTAGCCCTCTCAGTTATCAGTTTGACTATTGCAGTGCTTGTGTTCAAGTAACCCTTATTTTACTTAGTAGTGGCCCCAAAGGACAAGAGTAGTGATGCTGACACTTCAGATATGCCAAAGAGAAGCTGTAAAGTGCTTGCTTTAAGTGAAAAGGTGAAAGCTCTCGACTTACTAAGGAAAGGAAGAAAATTGTATGCTGAGGTTGCTAAGAGCTACAGTTATTTTTATTACAGTATGTTGTTACAATTCTTTTATTTTATTATTAGTTATTGTTATGAGTCTCTTACTATGCCTTATTTATAAATTAAGCTTTATCATAGGTATGTATGTATTAGGAAAATCTTAGTACATATGGGTTCGGTGCTATCTTCAGTTTCAAGCATCCACTGGGGAACACATCCCCTGTGGATAAGGGGGACTACTGTACATTATGTTTAGGGTTTCCATAAACCTCGGGAAATTATAGTAAAAAAATTGCATATGCCTATACCCAAATATTTATTTTTCTTTAGGTAGAATACTTGCAGTATTTATCAGATTTTGAAGAGTTATGACCCCCCCAAGAAAACGTATTTGACAATCCCCAAGTATAGACATTTTGACTTTTCATTTACATATAATTAGAAAGAAATCTTATTTTTTAAAAAATATGCAAAAGGAAACATATGTATGTGTGCCATGAAGATGAAAAGACCAATTGGAAATGGGTAATTTTCCTATTAATAAAAGTATTTTCTGATCAATTCATATGAATATATTTTCTTGTACTCAACAGTCCAAAAAAGTTTGTGTTATGTTTGGACTATGCATGTTTCTTCAGTCTCTCACATAATGTTCATTTGGATTCTATTTTTCCCTTTCTAGAATATTTGAGACCATACACACTGCTTATAAAACAAAATGACTGAAATCGGGAAATATAAACCAAGTGTTCTTTATATGCATACAAGACAACCAATTCTCTCTTAAATTTCTTAGAATTATAGTCAAATTTCTCAGTGAAATGGTACAGAGTAGAAGGGTTTCTCTTTAAATCTGGAAGTATTTTAATCAAATTAAAACATCAAATAATAACACCCATAAGTAAATATATGTAGATGACACGTTTTTACTTACTGACTTTTGATTTAGAATACAGATGAGTGTATGAGTGAGAGAGAGAGAGAGAGAAAGAGAATGAATTCAACTCAAGGGCAGGAAAGGGAAATTTGTGTATTAGCGCGCCAAACTATGGTGGTGACCAAGTAATACAAATCAAGGATTGAGCCTAGAGGGCCCAGAATTAGGAGAGGGACAGAGAGCAGAGTGAATCTGGAGTTAGAGGGACAAGTCAAGTCAAAGTCGTTCTGTAGAGATGTGCAATGTGCATTGAGTACAGAGGGCTGGCAGGGAAGACTCCGTCAGGGTAAGGAGGCCAAGCATGGGCTTCCAGGCATGGAGTCGGGAGCCAGGGCAGTCAGCACCTCTGTGAAGAGAAACAGGAATAGCTTTCTGAAACAGCACGGAGCTCTCCAGCTTTTTATTTTTTCCATTTTCTTTTTTGTACGTGGGACACCACCACAGCATGGCTCGACAAGTGGCATGCAGGTCTGTGCCCAGGAACCAAACCCACAAACCCTGGGCTGGGCCTCTGAAGCAGAGTGTGTGAACTTAACCACTACACCACCGAGGTGCCCCAGGCTCTCTAGCTCTTAACCCTCCTTGTGGGTGAGTTTGGCCCTTGTTTTGAAACACCAAAACCAGGAAAAATAGCATTGATCAGAAGATCTTAAGATGGAGTCTTAGAATTTGGAAAACATTTAACATCCTTATTTCAATGAACTTCTAACTGAATTTGAGCATTTTTTTCAAAATTAATGTAGGCAACAAACTACAAAAGTATTAACATTAGCAGTACTTATGTCTTTATCACTAATAGAAATCAGATTTTTTTAATCACAATATAGTTGTTGCATCTGTCTTGAAATATCTTTTATATCCGTAACTACTTTGAAATTACGGAAGCTATTAATCTCACTCCTAGATATAATTCAACGTTAATAAATAAGCACATAGTTTTTTATCAAAATGGATGTTTTAAATAACAATAACTTTTTATATAATTGGCTTCTTTTGTAACTTTGCAACGTTTTAATTTATGAATTTAAAAATTTTATTCTGAGAAGAGGTCTATGGCTTCACTAGATTCTCAAAGAGATGGATGACACAAAAAAAGTTTAAGAGCCTCTGATATAGAAGTGCAGTTTCAGACTATTCATAAGTCAAAAGTAGTTACAGCTTTAGGAATTGGATTGTTTTTACCTTCCAAATTCATAAGAAATTTGCATTAAAAGTTTAAAATGGACAAGTGCATTCTGGCAAATGTTGAAAATTCTGAATTTGTTTTTGTCCAAAGAATATGCTCTTCTTGCATATGCACAAATATATCAGTAATGAATATTTTCAAAACCAGTGGCAATTTGAACAGCACCCGTAATAACGTCAGTATGCCGTGTGGAAAGAACCATGGAGTAAGAATTCGCTATTCAGCAGTCCCAATGCTACCTCTAATACACTCGTTCTCCGGGCCTCAGATTCCTCACCTGAGTGTGTTGCGCTGAGTGAACTCCAAGGGGTCTTCCAATTGGATGATTTAGTAACTTTCAGTATTTACTAAAAAGGTTATTTCTGATTTAAACAATAGCACAACAAGTAAAAACAAAGGAATTAAAAAAACTTCAACCAACATAAAATAATCAATTTGATTCAAACAAGAAAAAATATGTGTACATACTCTTTTTGGTGAACGTAAATTGATAGCTTCAAAGACTATCTTTCTTAATTATATACTCAAACCACAGGCTGCTTTAGTGCCCTACTCGTTAATTCATGGAGACCGCAGCTTTATAAGAAGTTGCATTTGCTGTGTGGAGATAGACTATCCCTTTAAGACAGACCTCCTCTCAGCTTAATGCTTCACGGAATAAGTATTATGGTTCCCATATATCAAATAGACATTTCCTAGAGTTGCGAGATCAATTTGACATTCTAATTAAACAACCTCTAAAAAAAGCTAAGCTTCACGTGCTGAAACTGATTAGAGAATAGCACTAAACTTCACCTATTACCTGAGCTTGGAGAAATACACGGTGATGAAAAGCAGTAAGTCAGGTCTCTGTCGTGCCTAATTCTCCATGTTGTTAATTTAAAAGTAGCTCCTCAGAAATGCCGTGATACAGAGCATTTGCAGACTGACCTAGATGGGCGATCTAAAAACCAGCCAAGAGACGAGGGAAAAAGAATTTTAAGAAAGCGTTTGAAACACTTTCCTTCTGAAATTGACAAGAATCAATGTTCTCCGAATGAAAGGCCTCAAAACCTGTTAGCAAAGCAGGATGGAGGGAAATGCAGTTAATGTATCTAAAATGGTAAAATTGTTGTTAAAGGGGCCTTTCTTATTACATCTAAATGCAATTTTCAAGATCGAGGCATTGTAACGCGATTCTGTGCTGCACTGTGTATACAATAAAGCAGCAAAATTAATCCCTTCCACTGACGACCTCCAGAAATGAAAACCCATTAGAGTAATAATATTTGTTCATAGGTCTTGAGGTTTTTCTGCTGAATTTGAATGCCATGAAATGATTACATGTAGTGGTTGATGGGGACATATGTGCCGATAATTAAATAATCCTCTTTATATAGGTGGAAGGTGACTTTTTAGAGCGAGTAGAAACTAGTTGCAACCTAATAAAACTCATCATAATTTTCTATACTGCTGAGCCATGAATCTTACTGTCCCAAAGATTGATTAAAGATATTTTACTTTTCACAGTGATCCAGTGACAGAATTTGACTAGAAGCCCTGCACCTTCAAGGCCACTGGTGACTACACCGTATGCCAGAGCCTGTCCTCAAGATATGAGCATCCATTTGACTCATGAACATCCTTAATAGGGTCAAGGATCTTACAGTGTTGCTTTGCTCTGAAAAGGAAGGTAACCTACAAGCTTATGAAGATGGGCTCCATAAAATTAATCTTTAAAAACCAGGATATGTTTCTCATGGGTAAGAGATTTCCCCCTGGAACCTGAACACTAAATTACCCTTGTTGACCCACTCAAGCTACTTTCCATTTCCTTTAGCCATGGTAACTCTATTTTAACCTGTGAAAGGAGAATTCCTTAGATCCTTCACACAATTTATTAAAAAAAGTATTCTTCTCTGTTGCCCTCGTTTTCTTAATTCTTCTCTCTTTATATCTCATCGCAAATTAGCTTTTATACCTTCTGTTGACCAGAATACCTACATTAAAAGTAGCCAATTATCTCCTACTACAGTACATTGTCTTTCTCCAGCCTTAGTCAACTTGGCAGCTTTTTAGTAATTTTTCACGTAAACCTCCTGCTTTCTTAAAATTCTCTCTTCCTCTATTTTCCATAAGCATTTAATAGTTATTTGTTCAATGAATGAATGATTATACTCTCGCAATTTCTCTTCTCTGTTTTTAAGTGTTCCTTTTCTGTCATCGGACACACACCCATGATTTTAACTTCTGCCTTTATAAGATGATGCTTACTTATCTTACTCTTCCCTCTTCAGGCCTCTTTACAAAATTCCAGATCGTTACATCCAAATGCCTGTTAAAAATTCTTTATGTGATTTCATCACCAATAGGTTAAGTTCAATATGTCTCCTGACCTTCACAACCCAAATAACCTCCACATTCTCTATTTTTGTTAATGACATTAATATCTTCTTAGTAGTTCAAGCTTAACCTCTCAGTTTTATTCTGAACTTCTCATTTTCCGTTCAGACAGTAGTCTTGCCGATTCTAGCTCGGCATTTTCTCTTGTATTTATTCAACGCCAACACTATAGTTCAGGTCAATAGTACATTCTCTCTGAGCCTTCCTCCAATCACACACTTAGTTACTTCTCTGAACTCCTGCTGCAAAATACTGTCTACAGCAAACTGTAATTGCTCAATAGAAAGTATATGAAATTATTGGATTTCCCTACATAGCCTCAACCCTTTTCCAAACCACCTCTAATGAATTTTTCTTCCTAAGAAAAACAGCTCTGATTATGTCACTCTCCAGCTAAGAACAAAACCAAATATTACAACAGTTCTACCTTACTTAATAAACAAAATCCCAAACTATTTTGTCTAAATCCACAATCTTTCCCAAAACTAATCTGATTTTCTGAACAATAATCCCATTTACCTTTCTCTCCATTCTTGAATTGCTGCTATTAACTTGTTTGATGTTTCAGTCCCCTCCAAGACTGGAACTCTTACCTAAATCTTCCCAATTTCTTTTCCAGAAATTAGAACTTTGACTGGTTCTTAAGCCATGAGTTTGGGTTTGTGCAGTTCTTAAGATATGCTAATAGCATGGACTCCCTAACAACTGGCCTTCCTGCCACCTCACTCTGTAAATTTCTATTCATAGGCACCATGGCCAGAAGTTGCCATAAAATTTGAACACCAAAGTGTACTTGCCCATCAAATTGCATTTTGTTTTCAGCACAAAGAATAAGTTAACTTCCCACAGGAGGGTGAATCTAATAGCAGGTCTCACCTCTACCCTGCTGGCCCATCCTATATAATTGACTGTGTCTGCAGATATCTATCTTCTGCTAAAGTATCCTAGAACATGTTTCATTTGATTCCTATACCAAAGATAACAAGCTTGCATGAACCCATGAGACTACAAATTTAATAAGGGCAAAAGTATGATCTGGTCTTTATCGTGATTCACTATAATTTGCATATTATCTCATACAAAGAAGATACTCAAATATTTATCAATGAGTCTTAAACCCCTTTCATCATGTCTTTTTACCCCTGCCCCACCACAACTAGGATGGAACTGTCTTTTTGGCTCTCAGCTTAGAGAGGAATTTGGTACAGCTATTTTGGTCATGATCGGTCCATGGCTGAAAATGTATCCTAAAATAATTTTGGTGTTCAGAAATTAAGAATTAGAGCTCTTGAAGGTCAAGAGAAGATTGAGAGTTATTGATGAACTTTAACATTTTGATGAATTTTGAGAATAAATTTGTCTTTCAAAGGGCATTGCAAAGTTGCTCAATATTACATTTAAAATTAGGGACATTCTTATGCATTGTAAAATTATTTTGTGTCTGTATGGTTAACAAATTCTCTATTTCTCTTACTTGAAAAACAAGGATAATTACAGAAATTTTTGAGACAGAATAAATTTTGCAATAAGGTAGTTCACACTTTTCATTTTGCCAAAGAGAAAACTAATACAGAGAAACAGAATGACTTCTAAAGCCAAATAGAGCCAGAATTTGAATAGCTATAAGGAGAAACTAGTGGAATTCATGAGTCAGAAAAGAAAAAACTTTGAGAGAAATCCTTGAAATATATATTGTTAATTTCTCCCTGGTTTTCTTTCTCTTCTTCTTCCTAGTAGCTGCGCATGCTCACCCATCTGAACACTGTATTTTGAAGGGTCCCTTATAAGAGATGTGGCCATGTGATTAAAATGTGTGTTCTTCTCTTCCTCTTTTCACACCTTCCCACCAATTGGAATATAGACCTGGTTTAAACTGAAAATGTTAGAGCAACAAGATGGAAGCAAAGAGAGAGCCTCTGTGAGCTTCTTCAGTGTTGCCTGCTTTCCTTGGATTGCTTCTTTACATCTGGACTGTTCCATGAGGGATAATCTCTTGAATGTTTGAACCACTATATTTTGATCTCTTTGTTATTGCAGCTTAGCCTATACCCTAATCAGTCTTCAGGCCAGCTATATGGACACGTAGAATGCAGAATTTTAGTGGTAAATGGAACCTTAAAAAATTTCTGTCCAACCACTTATCTACTGGTTGATGGATGTGCAAGTAGGCAGCATTTCCTTGAGAACCCATGTTCAAGGGAAACATCTCATCAACTGATTATGTCAAAGTTGAGTTGTCATGTTTTCCTCCACTGAAATGTCATGTTAAAATTTTATGCCAATGAGAGCAGTAAACTAAAATGTCAGTTGGAGAAATTTATGCTTTAACACTACCTGCTGTTCCTCTGAACCATATAAAACTTTTCTTCCGAAACTGTCTCATTAATTCTGTTCTCAGAACTATTCGTTCATTCAAATATTGCTTCACAAATAGTTAATAATTATTACATAGGGAGAACTATGTTTCGTGAATGAGATAGACAATGCTCCCGTCCTCATGTTTGAAAAAAATAAAATCATTAAAAATAATTAAATTTGCAAGCTTAACCATCATTATTAAGAGGAAGCACAGAGTGCTGCTGGAGTGTGAAACAGGAGGACCTAATGTAGTCCAGTGTGGGAATGCTAAAGACTTTGTTTTGAATTTGTTTTAGTACAGATTCTTTGTGTCGGTAAAGTTCTCTTATTTTTCCCTTTATCTTGGCAAGTCAATTAAAATTTTTGAGGGCATGGGGAAGAACGTAAAGACAAGACATCATCCTTCATGGGATGGTGAAAAGAATCATAGCTATGCAGAAAAATAGCAAGGATTTCAGGTACTCCTTTATTTATAGGGCAGGATGGGGATGTGGAGAATAATTGAAGTCAAAATCAGAAGTGGAGGAGGACAACACGTAAAAGATGTTCTAGGCTGTCTACCCAGAGAATAATGCCTGGCTTCCACCTGGCCCTTTCTAGGTTAAATAAGCACAATGATGTGATGCTTTGAGTGTGTAAATGTCATAACTTTGAGTTTTAGGGTTACTGGAAAAATGAAATTGTGTGTGTGTGTGTGTATGAATGAATTTTATGTCGGATGGCACCATTATAATATAGTAAACTGATTTATAGATTAAAACTTGATTTCAATAATTTGAAATGACTTATAATAATGAGTTGTATATTCTTAGACTGAGAATTCAGAGATGGCACTGAGTTAAAAAAGTAACTAAAGGCATATATTGCCTAAATGTTGGTTTGAACTTTTGAACTGTACTTATTATTCCTAAACCAATAATAACAATAATAATAAAGGAGAAGAGAGAGAAAGGAGAAGCCAATAGTCCTTCAAGATCATCCCTTTAAATTCATCACTCTATCTGTACCGTAAGCTGGTCTGTAAAAGTGAAAGAAAACAAATGACAGATGGTAAAGCAGAACCCAACATAAGCTTGGATAGTATCCACTGAGAGGAAAATGCTTTATAATTGGTAAATACTATAATGAAATATGTTAATTCATATCACAAGGATTTAGGAATCAAGGCCCATCTGTGTGAAACAAATATCACCAATAAAGATGTTTTCCCACCTGGATTATCACAGGATCAAATAATGATTTTGACCACATTTCAGAAACAAGCCATACATGGAAAACTCTCATTTCTCCAGGGCAGTAGCATGGTATGTAGACATAATTTCAGAAAAACTAGAGAGATGCTTTCAGTCAACAATTCATTATTTCCTGATATTTTATTTTTCAAAGTCTTTTCACTCATCTTATGTGGATTGCTCTACCTTCTAGCTCACCATAGTTTAAGAGGTACTGTTGAAATTCTCTAGAATGTCATTGTTAGTTCATCGTTTCTGATTTACAAAGGATGCTAGTGGGATTGATAAATCTGTTCTCTCCTATTAGCCTCTCTCTTCGTTTAAAACATTTCTGGAAGCCTGGGAAATCTACAACTATTTCTTTTTGGGCACTTTGCAACACAACTAAAAGTGTATTTTGAAACAGAGCATTGATCATGCAAAGAGTGTTATTATTTATGCAAAAAAGTATGCTTCTTATGGTATACATTTTGTGCAGAAAATGCTATCGTAGGTGGACCATGTTCCCTTTGATGGAAAACGTGTACCTGCTTGCAGCTATGAGTCCAAAGGCCCAATTTACTAAAAATTAGTGATCTATCAGATCGGTGGGAACAACGCAATCTGCACTGTTGGTGCCTTGAAATTTCTTGCATCAGTCACCAGATCATGATTTACTAATAGGGTTTCAGGGCTTGCAAAATAGCACAACTCTAACCACATATTAATATTTAATCTGGCATTTTAAGTGCACCTAACAAAAGACCCCAGAGCTGCTGACAGAACCCTAAATTGTGAATTTCTTAAAAGGGAATTGAGCAGGTCCACAGTGATTTCATGGGAAAAAAGAAAAAGGAAAATAAATGGCTTCCAACATTTCTCACGTAGACCTCACAAGCCAGGGCTCTCATTTTTCTTAAAAGTATTTATCATGCATTTTTAGATGCTTTATTAGAGAATCACAAGGCAGCTTCTGGCGGCTGGCTGCAAAATCCACAACTAGATGACAGCAGATGCATTTTGCTTAATAAATTTTATATTAGACAATTTGCTCCTAAAATAATTCATTGGCACTTCCAAAATGTTGCTAAATGAGAGAAGATCTAGCCTATAAATCACTTGAATCACCTTATTACATGCTTTTAAGCAACTAGATCTGTTCTGAAGTAGTGAGTTGAAGAAGATACTCAATAGGCAAGTGGATTTACTTTGCAACCCTATTTTCAGGGCTCAAGATGACCATCAATGCCAAGTTCCAGAGATATCCAGACCCACTTCAAATGAGAGCATGCAAAAGAAGAGGGAATGACTTTTCCTACTGATGCTATTGATTACATATAATTAGTATATCTAATGTACATGATGAGTATACAGAATAGGTGTCGAATGACCTGCATTTGTGACAAAAACATACCATAATTTGTGAAAGATGTTCCTGTAACAACAGGATGCCACCTGTAATAACAAAATGTTTATTAGTGTACAAATGAGGGTTATAAATGAGGTTTTTTACCTATGGAACAAAACACAGAAGACAACTTATTAGCAAAAGATAAATTGCTTACAAGATCTCAATGAGATGCTAGGTTTGTCATGAAAAAAAAAACAATAGAAGCTTTTTATTTGCACAGACCAATGCCTTTATAATCCATTTAAAATAATATACTTGCCACTAGGTGGCTATTTCTGATCAGATCATTTTACCATTTTAATTACATTTTTAATATCCTGGCTGCATAAACAAAGATAAATTACAAACCCTGCGCAATCTGGCTGCTAGCTCAGGCATAGGCAGTAATAATATCAGCTTTTGTTTGTGCCTCCTCTAATTAGATTCTGAAATCTAGGCTTTGTCAATCAATAATTTTAATTTTAGAATCGCCTTTTGATCTTGCATTTCATGTTTGTTTGGGAAAATGATCAGTAGGACAAAGCTGATAATTTATGCAGAAACAATCTCTCAGCAGAGCTACACGCGCATTCCTCCCCATCAACACAAGCCTGCAGACTAAGCTTGACACAGGTCTAATTAGCATGCAGATATGTGTCGCCTCATTGGCAATTCAAATTGCTTTTTTATAATGTACCTCAAATTGTGCTACTCAAACATTGTATTTGATTTCCAAAGCCCCCTGGGCATCCCATAATGTCTCCCTTCATCCTGGGTATGAAGCATTTATTGAACGATCTGCTGAGACTGGCTGTCTTTTCGAAAACACCCCAAACATCACATCCCTGGGACCAGCTTTCCTTCTTGGCAGAGAGCAACTTGTTCTTCTGCGCAATTCCTCGTGCCCCATTTGTAGGTTTAGAGATGATATGTTACCTCATGAGTTGCTTCTCCCACGTGGTTGATCGGTAGAGAGCTTCACTCCTGTGCCACTCATTTTTAAAGTGGGGGAGGATGAGTGGTGAGCACGCATTAATATGCGGCACGTAACCACATCTCTGAATGCCAGTCTTCCATTCTTCATTAAACAAAAATGGCCGGATTGCAAGGATTGTTTTTCCTTTCTCCCACACGCATACGCACACACACCCACATTTGCTTTCTCGGCCACACATACATGCACACAACCTTCTCATGCACCTCCACACCCACTCAAGACACCCAGAGCGTATCATTGTCAGGATTGAGTTGTGTGTGAAAGTTGTCTGCTGCGCACTTGACAAATAAGGAGATTCCAGCATACACTGGGGCTTTTCTTTTTTTTCCTTTTTTTTTTTTTTTTGCCATGCAGCAACAAGTGGCAGAATCAATGGTATACAGTTATTCAGCAATGTAATTCATTTCACTGGCTTTGGCTCCTAGCCAGATCCGCCATCTGTCTCTGGCTCTCCCCCTCTCTCTCCCTCTCCCTCTCTTTCGCTTGAATTTGTCCTACATTTCGTAATATTACGTGCCTGCCATCCTTATCTTATGCCAGAGGTACAACGCCAGCCTCACCCCCATTCCGGCGTGGAGTTCTCTGAGTTCGGTGGCACTTGGGATATTCCACTTCAGTGCCATGGGAAGAAAAGGGTAAGCAAAAAGCAAAAGGATTAATGCAAAAAATATATATATAATGTTCTGGTATCCAATTACTCCTGCTTCAGTCTTTTATCCAAAGCCTTGAGATGGATCTGCCACATCCAGGAACTTTTCCTGCTTCGTTAGAGTATCTTCGTTTTCTTTATCAGACGCTGGCACTCCACACCAGTGCACGGCTCCATGGAATGCCTGCTGTTGGACACTTGCAGAGCTCTGCCACCAAGCAACCTCCTGCATTGGAAATCGGGGGACTACTCTGGGATCTTATGCGTGCTTGCTGTTTGAAGCTGCAGAAAAGTGAATAATCAATTAAGTATTGATTTCTTGTAAGATTTGGTAAATTTCAAAGGCAAGACAAAGAGGATGGCTTAAGGAAACACTGCAGGGACTTGGCGTAAATTAGACAACTAACGGAAGCGCAGAATAAAATCACACCTCAACTGAAGATTTCCTTGGAAGAATTAGCACCAGCTATTGGAAGACAATGGTGGATTTAATCAAAACAGCAGGCATGCAAGAATTTTATCCGTGAACCAGAAAAAGGAGCTAATTATAACCACCTTTTTAATGGAGCTAATTTGACTGAATGGATGCAAATGTGCTTTATTTATGGATGAAGAAGCAAGCTTTACTGCAATGATCTTGGGATCACCGTATCTGCTAAGCTTTGCAGTTCCTGTTACCTTCAGTACATTTTTATTTCCGGAGAAGGTATTTATATGTAAACAACAGCTAACCATGCGAAAGATTCATCGGAACAATCTACTATGGTATATGAGATATAATCATAATTTTGCAGCCTCTCAGGATTTCCCTTAACTTGGGGGTTTTGCAACCTTTGCGTGCAATGGGTTATGGTAAACAATAAATGAATGATGTTAAACTGTTGTGATTTTTCAGTGTGTAGTTTCTTAATTTTAGCTTCTTAACATGTTGATTCAGAATTATTTAGCAATTACTCCATAATGAAAGGAAAAAAATTGTTGGGTGGGGTTATTTAAATGCATTTGCTGTCTTCTTAGAGACCGGAATGTGTAGGTCCCACCAGCCCATGAGCTCTATAATTACAAAAGAATGGTAAAAATTTTTGGCAATTTGAAGAATTGGTTTTATAATGAGAACAATGTGTTATAATCAGTAAAAGGAGAATTGTTATGTTTTTGTCTCTGGGTAGAATGGTCTTGAGTGGTTAACTCCTGTGTTGCTGTTGAGAAGTAAATGTAACTGGGAAGAAGGAGAGATTGTAATGACAATGCTTTGTTCCTATACATCCTCACATCTCAGGCTGAAGTGCATTTTAAACGTTTCCTTCTATTTCTATTATTTCCTTTCTCTATTTTTCTTCTTTTCATCATTTTTTACTGTCTTGCAATCTACGTTCCCTGAGCAACCATAGGAACCAAGTTACATTAAGCTTCAACACAAAGACCTTGTAAGAATAATGAATCCTCATTTGCATCGACATTTGTATTCAGATTTGCCAGGCTATAAACTTGGCAGATCAAGCGGAATATTAAGTAGAGGCTTCCATGGTAAATTGTGGCTCTTGAAATTGCTAACTCTCCCCACCCCCCACTCTTCTCTCTATCTGTGGTGGCAGGTGAAGTCGTGTGACTACTTGTTTCTTAAGAAGCACATTGGTCCATCTTTCAGTATATGATGTCAGTTTTAGGCAAAAGAAGGGAAAACCAGTAGTAGATATTCTAGCTGAAGGTACAATATACCATGTGACTGGAGCTTTAACTCTAGAGGCCAGAGAGAGGCAATTGAATGGTGTGGGAAAATTAATTATTATGTGCAGGCTAAGGTTGATTTTTCAATGTTCAAATACGTTCATCTCATAAAAGTTTACACTCATTTTTTAAAGTTTGTAAAGGTTATAGGAGGACCAAGGTAGCTATTTACTCATGAAATAATTCAGTTATGCCATTTTGAGACATTTTTGCTGGTCTACTCATGCCCATTTTTGAAATACTTAAAATGCTTTTCACTAATAAGTCACTATGAATCGACTGATTCAATCCTTAGCTTTACTTGGCTCTGAAATGGTAAAATAGGGATAATCATGGCTACTTCTGTAGCAGTTCAGAAATATGACATGTAAGGTCCTACCTACAATACAGTAAACAATGGGGTGAAAAATGTGGATTTTAATGTCCATGTTTGGTCCAGTCTATATGATGCCAAACAAGAGAGTAAATTGGAAACATTTGTGCCTGACTCAATTTTTCATGCATTATCCCATTGTTTCAAAATCTTGTAAACAGAACCTAAATCTATGACCTATTAGCAAACTCTCATTTCTTGCCATCCTTTTTTCTCGCAAGAAAGCTTCACTAGAGGGGAGCAATAAAACGTATTAGAAGACCAACCTTGCAACAAACTTACAATGGACATTTTAACAATGGCTTTCCCTTTTAAATCTATTTTTTTAATTTAAATAGTGTAAATGATGAAATGTAGGCTGGGTTTACTATAGAGACATCGCTTTATGGTATATCATAAAAAATTGTGAACTTTTAGTTCACAACTATAAGCAACTGACTTAAGTACCTCTTACTCTAGGTTGAGTTAAAGTTTAATTGCCTGTGGGTAAATGGGAGAATGTTTCAGGAAAGATGCTGGAATTTTTTTTTGGAAAACGTGTACCAGTAAATATTTAGACTGAAGCATAACATTTCATAAGCTTTCATAAACTTGTAAAAAGATTTATAAGATCTTGCCATAAGCATGCATATTAGTATGATTTACATTAATGTATTACAATGTAGTATGTTCTAAAGTAGGTATTAGATATTCTTAATAGTACCTGCATTTTAGAATCTGAAAAGTAAAATGTGAATCATGATTTTCTGAGAATTACCTGTTTTCATTCCACAATCTCATCGTTTTTAAGGGAAATAAACTAATAGAAAATTTGACACTAAAAAAATCACAGCTATACTGAAAAATGAGAGTATTACCACCAACTGACAAAATTTAACTTTTATATTTTCTCCTTTATGTGAAAAAGATGGAAGCATGGTGCCTATCTTAAAGCTGCCTTGACCTAGAGCAATCAGGGATAAGCACTATTTAAGTAGAATTCTTTTGCTGAGAGCCTTAATGATAGCACCTTATCATGAAGTATAACCATCAACTTTATAACAAAATGCAAGATTACAGACTGATGGATTACTTTGAAACAATGTTGTTTATACACGTCAAGCAAAAACATCAACGCATCTTTTTTAAACATATTGGCTATTTCACGTGAATCCGAAATCCGAAATGGTATTTTTACCAATGTGGATTGTGTGTGTTTGGAGAGGGGTTATGTATTGACCCCTTTTTCGCAGAAAAAGTAAAAATACACTTGATTGTATTCAAAAATACATTTTGGTTGTATATTCAAATAGGATTTAGAAAGGCAGAGATTTATATCTGTACCTTTCTTCAACACTGCCAGTCATTTGAAACTGTCTTCTTTAATAAATGCTAATGATTTGGTTGATTACGTTTGTGCATATACTTACCATGCAGTTTGGGGAATCAACCGCTGATGAATCTTATCAAGAAGGGAAATTATAGCATTAGCTCATTTACTTTCTAAACTGCAGGAGTGAGAATTCCATCCGAAATGATAGCAGTGGTATTGTTTTAACATCCACACAGAAAAGCCTGTATTCTTGCCTGCCTTCTCAGTGTTACTTACACCAGGCTCACGTTTATTAGCTATGGGCTCTTCCTTCTGTGTAGGAATATAACTGGATGTATATTCTAAACTAAAATAATCAAAACTAAAACCAAAAACAAATTAAAAAATCATTTAAATTGAAGTACTTTATCCAAATTTGAGAAGATAGTAAGTGGAGTTGTAAAAGCTTATTTTTTCCCCTACGATAAGAAAATAGCAAAATGACATGTGCTCAGGGAAAATTCACTATGTTCTGTTTCTGTTTATATTAGAGGATTTTTTTACTATCTGATCACAATGCACATTACCATAGGGTTTTCCCCACCATGACTTACATAGCCACTGTTACACTAACTAGCGAGGTTGTTAGCCACAGGCACAATGCCCAGCGGGCAAGGCTGGGCCTCCTGTGGCAGGCTGGTCCTTGTCCTGTCTAGATTAGAGTAGTAGAGCCTTGTGTGTGTTATCCTGAGAAATTGGGCTTCACTGAATTTAAAATCAACATGTTTCATTGGTCTGTGGGCTTTGCCATATTTATGAGACACACAGAGTTGTGAGACTGAGGCCACGCTGTGGAGCACATGTGTGCTCAGGTCTTGACCTTTAAAGTCAGTTCAAGATCTTCCCTTCTACCTAAGAGGAAAACAATCCACAGCTCGGTCTTGATTATGTTTTCTTCATCTTCTTCTAGCCGAATAATGAAGGGGAAATTTCTAGAACTATAGTTATAGACATAGTAACAGATACAGATATAAATATATTTCCTTATATTTGAGAGGAAAGATAATATAAAAAGATGATAGATAGATAGATCTATATATCACTTTCCTCTCTGATTTTAAAGTATCTGCATCATTGCTGCCTAGAGAAATATTTAACAGCTCAAAACTACAAACTCGTTCAATTAAGAATAGAAAATGCGTGTGCTTACATATATGATACATGTATTTGTTGTATATATAAAAGGTAAAAATATGTGTCAATAGTGAGAATGGGTGATGGATGTATATAGACATCATGAAATTGGTGGATAGGAGAAGACAGAAAACAACGCAAATGTATAAGATTAGTGAAGTTATTTTCACCTAAGGTATCACTTGACAATCTCTGTACTTAATTAAAAACCTAGGTTTAATTTTAATTTTTATGTTTAAATACTTAGTCTGCTTCTTTTGCAGATGATTCACAGTAAAGGCCATTCCAGGACTGAATAGAAAGCCTTACTGATATTTTAGCAATTTCGAGATTTGGAAGATTTTCTTTTAATTATGAAAGCATATATGATATTTTGTGATGATTAAAATGACATATAAGTGAATTAAATTAATGTTCATTTAATATGTTGCCTTAAGACTTCTTTTTAGTACTATGCTTACCAATAAATTGGAGTGAGATTTTACACAAACGTTATCAGCTTTATGTTACCAAACGTTCATGTAAAAATTTTCAACAATACTTCAAATTGTCTTTTTTATAATATCCCTGTTTCTGTCAATACTAAAAATTGTTAAGCATGATAACACTCATCTAGATAGACATAAGGAGAAAGCTAGAAATTCCCATTTTTATTTCAGAATTATCATCTCTTTCAAATTGGACTACAGGAATCCTTTCTCAACCACCTCAGGCGTAAGGTCAAATATCTCTTCCTCTTTATTCTCTGAATAAAGCCCAATTCAATAAAAGAATCATGAATTGGCTTTTTTCTCACCTGTTGGATATTCTGACACCAATAAGCAAGCCTCAATTTCAAGATCCAACTTGAGATTGACTGCCTCTCGGAGAAACAAATTTCCTAATTTTCTTATTTTCATTAACCTCCAAGATAGTAGGCTGGGTAAGTCAGCTATGATTTCAGAGATGTGAGCCCTAAGACCACGTGGTCAACTCTTTGGTTTCCTCTGGGGATGCTCTCGACTCTTTCCTTATTCGTATAGACAGTCATTTCTCAGCTGACTCAGTTTTACGTCTTGGTGAGCTATCTGTGCTCTTCATCCCTTAGTCCTCTACCTCAATGAATTTACCTTCTTGCTCCTTCACTAAACTATTTCCTGTTATGAATATTTTATACTTTCCTTCGGTCTTCTATTCTTCTGACTGCTACTGATGCTTAAAAGCATCCGTTTTTACCTTTAAAATCCTACCTCTTTCACGAAGCTTTTACTAATCAAGTGGATACAAGGTGAAACTATTCCTCCATTTTCAAACAGTAAAATTTACGACAATCATGAACTACCTATACATGATATATTTATTCCTTTGCATCTTTCCACATCGTTATGGAGGCTATGAGATTTTCAGATATCTCAATCAGACCGTTCCCTTTGAGAATGTCTGTGTTCATTCACTTATTCCTCTAACACAGATGCATTGAGGCCCTATTTTGTGTCATGCACTTCTGTGGAAGCTATACAGCTAAGGAGCTGAACCAAACAAACAGGGTGCAAAAACTCTTAAAGTAGCAAACAATGGGAAAATCTGCCCAGGAAGATACCCAAAAACTTGCAGGTAAGCATTTTGTGCATTCTTACGTATATACGAAGGACCTTTTGGGATTCAAATTTCAATTTGAAATGTTTCCTAAATAGGCCATAAACTTCCCATTCCAATTTGATTGGTGATCCTGTGGTGGTTCAAACACCCTTAGCAATGGCAGCTTAGGACAGGTGTTCTCAAATTTTTTGGTCTCAGAACCACTTTACACTATTAAAAATTACCGAGGTGACAACAGCTTTTGTTTACGTACTTTACAGTTGTTGATATTTAGCGTATTAGAAAGCAAAACAAATATTTCTAAATTCTTTATTAATTCATTAAAAAGGATAACTTGAAACCCATTAAATGTCAAGATAATATAATATGCTAAGATAGTCATATTTTCCAAAATTCAAAAAAGCAAAGGAAAAAGGCATTGTATTGCACTTTTGCGAATCTCTGTAATATACGGCTTAATAGGAGATGCTGAATTCTCATATCCTCTCTTACATATCAATCTTGCAATATGTTATTTGGGTTGAAGATATGAAGAAAATCCTCCCTCTCACAAACATGCAATTGGAAAAGAGAAGAATATTTTAGTAGCCTTTTCAGCTAATCGGGGCTATTCTTTTTGATATACACCAAATGTCCACAAATAGTAGTTTCTTGAATGTTAGTTGCCATGTGGAATCTAAAACCATATCAATAAACTTTACACTCTTTTTAATGTTAAAGTACATTATGTATCTGTGTTCTTAATAGATCTTTGACTCATACATGATTTTATACCATCGTGAACTGCTCTGTTATAAAATATTGGTTTATTGGGTTATGCAGATCCTCTAAATGTTGACACATTCATTATACAGTATCAAAAAATAATCACCTTCATTAATATTACCATCGTGATCTCAGCAGAAATTTCATGAAGTATTGGAAATCTGTCAAGCTCTTGATGGCAGATATAAACCTTCCAAAATTCTAATTTTCCTTGAAAGCTAAAATTTTATTGACAACAAATACTATAAGTTGTTTCTCTTGGTGTTACAGACTCTCTTTCTTATTTTCAAGTAGATATCGGTGTGTACCCAAGTCTGAGTGATCATAGTTTGTAGACCATGAGAAATGGGGCTACTTCAGCTCAAACTCAAACTCAATCACACAAGTGCTTTGCCTCAAGATGACCATTATAATTTGTACTTCAGTATGCAGCAAAAGTTCGATATGGACTCTTCACATTTTGTCATAGAGGGTGTTTAAAAAAAACCCACGTAATTAAGAGAGGAAATTTAACAAAATTAATCGCTTCATCGCAGATGAAGGACTTTTCTTTTTAGATCAAGTGCATTACCCTGAAGAATACAACGACTTCCAATACAGGTTGGTGCTACTTGATTCGTGCTAAGAAGCCAGGACTGCTGAGGCTCCAGAATTGTATGTAAATTTCAACTCAATGAAAAAAGCAAATAATGAAAGTATTGTTATGAAAATAGTTTGACTTCAAGGACTCCCTGAACATATCTCAGGGTTTCTCAGAAGTCTGGGGGCATGCTTTGAGAACCACTGAGCTTGAAGAGCCTAAACCGTAGCTGTAGATAATCACTAATCATTATCTGGTATTCAGTATAATCTAAGTATTCACTAGGATTCATTACCACCTACAATGACAAGACCTAACATTTCTAAATTGCTTTGCAAATAATTTTATCTATATCTATATAATCTTGTTTAATCCTTTCAATAACCCAATAAACTATCACTATTATTTAAAAGAGAAAATTGCAGCTGCATTTAACGACTTTTCCAAGGTCACAAGACCTGTAAATGATAGAATTAAGATTTATATCCAAGTTTTCTGAAGTCCAGTGTTCTCATTTTACTATAGCTCTTTGATATAACTCTTTCACAGCCTCCTCTAATAATATAAGGAGTAATGAACAAGTCCTATACCATCAGCTTATTATCAAGTCTAAGCACTATGAAACATTGTATGTATATATATACATCTTGTACTCATTCTCAATCCTTTGTGACGTGGAAGTCCAATTATACGTCTATCTCCTCACAATCCCAAACTGCACTTTAGTTATGTGATGCCCCTCAACATACCTAGTTAGTTTTCTTTAACTGCTATAGTGATTGATTGCTGAATCCGTCATCATATTGGCCAAAATAATCACTGATCATTTCAGTGAATCATTGATGTGTTATTCCAACCTTCAAAATGACTATATCGAATGAGTCTTGTGATCTAATTGACCAGCTCCAACCGTGTCGACCAAAAAGAAGTTATCTAGACTTTAGGGGATGCAGGAATTCAGGCAACAGATGTTTACAAAAGAATTCCTCAAACTTATGGAGGGCTCTTACATGAGACTTTATAAGTCTGTGCAACAGAAGCCCAGGATGCTACGCTTGACCCTGAGTAATTAGCTTGTAAGTTAAGAAAATATTTAACATCACCATGTCTTGTTTCCGTTGTCCATTCAATGAGAGTAAATTACTATACAGTCTCTTGTTTCACTTACAATTTTATACTGTATGATTTTGATATAGAAATAAAATTATTTCCTTTTCTCACTTATGATTTTCTTAATTTATAAGTTATCTTTTCATGCCAGTCTGTCTTCACACTCTATGCTGAAATTTTCAAAATCCAATTCATTGCTCAAATTTACATAAGAAAGTTTTATAGAATCTGTTTTTTATTAGCCATTTAAACCCCCTAAAGTGTGATGTTTAATAAAGTACACTCAAACTCTTTGCGTTTTCTTCCACTAAACAAAAATGAATTGTTATAAGATTTGTTATGATAAGTTTGGGGTGGGTTTTATAGAGATTGATTTCCTCCCTAAAAATTAACTGTAATCCATCCTGAAATATTAATAAGAAATGCATAGGGGCTATGTTGAGGGAGCGAGGGGGAGAAGGAAGTTGCTATATTTGTTTGCAATTATTGAAATTACACAAGCAGAGGTCTTCCAGAGACAGAAATGTAATTGCAATTATCTGGCCTGTAAAAACATCGTTTGTATCTCTGCAGCCAAAGGACAGCAAATTGTTGGTATCAGGAACCCTTTTTATAAAGAATCCTCCATTGCATTGCTATGATATTTTGGTATGTACCTTATGACAATATTTGTCCCCTTCTATCTAACATTAACCTCAGAGGAATCCTTTTATCACTGAGACTGTGTTTGAAATCAACTATGCTCTGGAACCCCGGCTTTGCAGCTTGCGCTCCACAGGAGTGTGGTCAGGGACCTTGTGCTTTCTAAGTCTCTAAGGAAGAAATCTATCAGGTGTCTTCAGGCTGCTGAGGGTATGCATGCATGCGTGGCCAGGTCATTGCTGTGCTTCCAACACTGCTTAATCCACCTCTGAATAGTGAGAAGTGACAGCACAAGAAAGGGCTGGCACATAGTGGGCAACTGATGCACGTTGGTTTCCCTGGAGTGTTCATGTCTATCCCTAAAAGTAAATTGTAAACTGTTTACAAATGGAAATAGCATGTTCATTTATGGAGTAATGTGGAAACATGGTTATGAAAAACATTAAATAAAGATAGTGAATAACAGTTTTATAGCTATTATTTCAACTATATACGAAAAACAAACAGTGAGGTGAGGCCATTGAATGGCCGTCATTAGGGAACTGTTCAAATAAATTAAGGTGTATCAATATAACAGAATACTATGTAATGATTAAAAGTAATAATGTAAAGCTATAACGTGTTCATATAGAGTGATTTCCAGAGTGTGTCAAATGAAAAAAGCAAGGTACAGAAGAATGTACATAATATGCTCCCGTGTGGGTAAAGATATGTACATACACATATTTAAATATACAAATGACAGAACAATCACAAACTGATAAAAATAGCGAACTCTGGAGGGAAGACAATTTTCACTGAATGTTCTTTTCCATAGCTTGCTTTTTTTCTTTTAACACGACTACACTAGTTACACTAGTTTTACAATAAACAGTAGTTAATTTTTAATATAAAGTAGAGAAGATATTTATAAGGCAAACCCTTGTAAGCTCTCCACTCAAAAAACAATAAAAATTGGGGCTGGCCCCGTGGCCGAGGGGTTAAGTTCGCGTGCTTCCCTGCAGGTGGCCCAGTGTTTCGTTGGTTCGAATCCTGGGTGCGGACATGGCACTGCTCATTAAACCACGCTGAGGCAGCGTCCCACATGCCACAACTAGAAGGACCCACAACAAAGAATATACAACTATGTACTGGGGGGCTTTGGGGAGAAAAAAGTAAAAAATAAAATCTTTAAAAATAAAAACTCGTTATATATTTAAAACAAAACAATAAAAATTGAGAAAGGTTCAGATTTATCATTAGTTGCTTAGCATCCTTTAAAACCAAGGAAAGGCTATGTTTATATATTTCAACCCATGTATGCAGTGATTCAGAACAGGCAGAGCCAAAATATGTTGTTGATAGAACTGCCAAATAAAATATATTATTTGCTAAATTTGGCAAGCCTAATTGTGGAAAAGGGAAAAGTGTTCTGAATTCTTAGGATACTATGTATATTCCATGCCAAACGTTAAGATAGTTCCAGGTAGTCAATTTTCCATTATTGTTTGGGGAAAATATATTGCTCTTTTAATTGAATTTTTAAACAATATTTTTGAAAATAGACAAGAAAATGATAAATGATTCTCCCAAGTTTAAGGTATTCAAGTTCATACAACATGTAATCTGGCTCCAATCTATCTTTTCAAATTTCTGTTTCAATACTTTCTTATGATACTATCATATTACAAGCAAATTAATCCTATCTATTCTTCAGCGAACATGCCTTGTTCCTGAATACTCGCTCCAACTCCGACTCTCGTACCTTCCTGCCCACATTCACGCTGTCCACGTATCTGAAATGTCCTTGGGAGGTCCATTCTAATTGCTTCAACTGAAAGGTTCTTTTCATTCTCTGATCTCGTTTGCGTAGTCCTTGTTTTACAATGTCTTCTATTATGGCAATGTGTGTACATATCAATGCCCCTATTAGATAAATAGAAGCACCATGAAAGTAGGAAGCAACCACTTCATCCATATCTTTAATCTTTAATTGCTACACATGTTCCAGCCACCTGGCCTAGTACTTACAACAGCGTCCCAGAGACGCATGGGTGAATGGCAGTAGGTAGATCAGCTCCCCTGAAGATTAAACTCCACTCAACTTGGAATCTCATAAAAAGATAACTACCTGTCTTCAGCTTATCATAATCCTTCCTTACAGTTGAAGACAGTTCCTAAAATGATCCTCTGCCATATTAGTTCCAGGCTAAAAAATTAAGTTAAATTCCATGTCCTTTACTTCAGATTTCCATTTTATTTTCTTATCCTTTTAATCATTCTTCCATTTCTCACATGAATTCTTAAGTTCTTCAATCTTTCTTTAGGCTCTGAAATGCAGAGCTGGTCATTGTATTCTAGTGAATCAGAGCAGGCCTGGAAGATTTCCTTCTTCACACTAAACTCCTGAGTCTTCTCAGTATAATTTTTTACAAAATAGCACATTAATTATTCTTCACGTCTATACATAGTCATTTCCTACATTAGACTTGAGCAGTTTGTTTGTCTTTGAAGTGGTCCTTATTAAATGATCCTTGCAGTTTACTTTAGTCCTTTTCTTTTCTTAGCAAAGGACATTTTGATTGCTATTCCTAAACTACAAAGGATTATTTCTCTAGTACCTTGATGCTACTGTGAAACACCGTGGGTGTGCAATTTGTCCCACCTTTCAGTCAATGATGTTTAAAACAATGAATCTCCAATCCCAGACTGGTGCTATTTTATGATGAAGTTGCCACTGCTCCATGGTGGAACAGGATAATAAATACATTGTAATAAGTTTTTTACAAAGCCATCTTTGTTCTCTTTTTATGTCTTAAAATAATTTCTCTCACATACTTGGTAGTAGATGGTAGTAATTATTTTTCTACTGTCACTAAAATATTGGATACCTTATGCCAGGTCCCAATTTTATTTTTTTTTTCTTTTTCATTCTTTTATAGAATACCAACTTTGAAAACCAATATGTTAATAATAGCTATAAAAGCAGTAATCATAATAAAAATAGCTAATACTTATAAGTTACTTATTACATGCAAAGGATTGTTTTAAGAACTTTAGAGATATTAACCGATCTAATGCAACAACTCTCTGAGGAACTTACTATTACTGTTCAAACTTTAGAGAGGAGGAAATTGAAACAGAGAGAGGTTTAAAAATATGCCCAGTCACTCAATGAGTGTGGGAGGGAGCTTGACTCAACCAAGGGAAGGGCAACCAGAGGCCATGCTCCTGACCACTGCGCTCAAGTGAAACCAGGGCTCGATTTTATGTTAAAGTGGAGCGCACTGAACTTAACCACCGGGCCAGCAGGGGTGGCCCTCAACTCTTTTAATTTGGCTGTATAGGAGTGTGATAATGTTTTCTACATGATTCTTTTCATATTTTAAAAGCTTTTGGATGGGATAGAATCCAAAGTGACGCTAGATTTCTATCAGTGTCTGTAATAGCATGTCCACCTCACTGTATCACATAGTATTCTCTCTATTCTAGGACCGCATGCTGATTTTTTTTTTTTGAGGAAGATTAGCCGTGAACTAACACCTGCTGCCAATCCTCCTCTTTTTACTGAGGAAGACTGGCCCTGAGCTAACATCTGTGCCCATCTTCCTCTACTTTATATGTGGGACTCCTACCACAGCATGGCGTGCCAAGTGGTGCCATGTCCTCACCCAGGATCTGAACCGGCGACCCCCGGGCTGCCAAAGGGGAACAGGTGCACTTAACTGCTGTGCCACTGGGCCAGCCCCTGCATGTTGATTTTTAAGATAATTCCTTGAGGAATTTTTTCTGAGTACAAAAAACAGAACTTCAATTAGTCTGGAGAAAACCAGAGATTTATGCTAGGGCCCTAAAATTTAGAGCACATAAGCTTTCAAAATAAGACTTTCAGAAGATTACCATGTCGTTAGCAAAGGTTAAAAAAAAAAAGGAAGCATATAAATACTACATCAAAGCTGACTGAGCAGATCTACCTCTGATATAAGTACATAATATAAAGATATAATTGAGGAAAAAAAATTTAAGTAAGCTACAAAGGAAGAATTGATGCTAGGAAATTAAAAAAGGGAGTTTATAACTAGGGTGGTAAGTAACCGAGCTCCTATTCCCAGGGCCCAGGAGGAGCATATTGGATACAGACCCCAACACATAGGAGTCAGTAATTTAATAGCCATGTTGGGACAAAATTCTTGAGTCTGAGTAAGGCTTGGAGCATAAGGCTGGAATCCTAGGAGGCCAGACACACAATAGACTCCAGAAAAGTGTAGGAGCTCAGGGCAGTAGATAGGATGCTTATCTGGATGGGAAAAAAATTCTCCAAATAAACTAAAATCCCTAGCCTATCCACAGAAGTATATGGAGCCTGAATTTATACTGTTCAAAATATAATATAAAACTGAGAAATAAAGGTAAACTGGCCTCAACTAGCCAGGTCTCATCCCAAGGGAATTGGGGTGGGGGAAGACAGGTGAGTCAACTTGCAAGAAAACGAGTTCACAGAAAAAAGAATTATAACTGACACAATAAAACAGAGTTATGATACGAAACATGAGCACTCTTAGAACTTGAAGTAAATTATCCGAAAGATAATACTATATAAATGTCAATTAAAGAGATAAAAGAGAATTAGAAACCCTAATGAAAGATCAGCACACTATGGGGGAGAATGCAATTTCTAGGAAAAAGATCACTGAAATTTGAAACTAAATAGATGATTTAAATACCAGATTAAATACAGATAAAGAGTAGATTAGTGTCAGAAGTTTTTTCTGGGAAACCTACATAGAATGAGATAAGAAAATTATGAAAGAATTTGAGGTGTGTGAAGGACATAATAAGTAGTTGTAATATATACTCAATAGACCGTTAAAAGGAAGTGAATACAGAAAATGGCAGGGGAAATATCAAAAAAGGAAAGAGTGAAAATTCACAGAATGGAGGAAACATATAAATATTCAGATATAAGAAGCATACAAATCATGTGTTGGATAAATAAAAATAAATCCACACTCAGATATATCTAGTGAAGCCGAAGATTAACTAAGACCAAAAATATTAAAATTAATGAGAATAAAAAAACAGATTCAAAAAGAAATAACAATTATCCAGACAGCAGATTCTCATCTGTGATAACAGAGGCAATAACAGAAATAACAATTTCAAATTGACAAGAGAAAATAACCATCAAATGAGAAATTTATACCCAGATAAAATACCATTTAAAAGTGGACATTTTCACACAAAGTGGTCAAATTCTCTACACAGATCATTGCTGAAAAATTACTAAAGTATATACTCATTAATTTAAAGGGAAAAAATGAACACAGAAGGAGATAGGGTGCATGAGACAATGCTGAGGAAAGAAAAGATAAAGCTAAATAAACACCGAAAGCCAGTAAAAACATTAATTTTTAAAATTTAAAAATAGTTGAAACTATACAACAGTGACACGAAGGATGGGAATGAGAATAATGGGTGTTAAACTTACAGTCCGCATGTGTTCACTCTGATTTCTTGTTCACTGCTGTATCCTTAGTGCCAGGGAAGTAGTTGGTGCTCAATAAATATTTGTTGAATGAATCATAGAACCAAAATTCCGTTGTTGAAGGTGACCATGGATATGATCCACAGCTGTGTTCCTCTGCTGCTGAGAATCCCATGAAGTTTGCTCAGAGATTATCTAGGATGTGCCAGAGGGCTTGGCGTTTGAGGTTAGGCAGGCATGTCATTAAAAGTGTGGTGGCCCTTGAGATGAGTGTTCAGATCTGCCTTTGAGGGAACACGCTGCCCCAGCAGAGTCTCTAGCTGGCACCTCTCTGCTCCCCTGAAGCTTTCACACTGAGGCTACGCTACGGGAGGCCTGCTGCCAAGCATCGCTGAGCACAGCAGGTGGAGGTCCCAGAGCAGGCCGGGTCTGGTACCAGGCAGGACTTCTCAAATGGGCAACCTGTGCTCTGGGGAATCCCATCAGCCTGACCAAGATTTTCTGAGCCTCACTCCAGACTGAGCAAGGCAACAGGGTGGACACTGAGTCAGGCCCACTGGGTAATCAGGATGGTCCCTCATCTGAAAGAACTGCAGTCGTAACTAACGGGGTACACTCAGGCAGTAGACTCTTCTTAGTAGAAAACCTGTGCAATATCTCTTACATACGTCTACTGCCTTCAGTTTAGGAGAGGTGAGACGTCTTTTTAGACAACAGAGTCTTACCTGGGATAAGACTTGCTTATTTATTTACTTACCTATTTACTTATTTACTCAGTCTATCCTCTAAGTTGGGGAGGTGGTTCGGTTGTAAGAACATGAAGGCCTATTATCCTTCTACTTTCCTTGGGGGCCCTCGGCAATAGGCTATACCACCCGAACACTCTCATGTACCAACTTCCTCCTTACCCATTAAGACTATGGAGACTGGTCAAATCTTCTGGCCCATTCCAAACCTTGCCATCCTCGGGTGAAGTCATCATATTTGCAGCTCATCCGTACAACATACTAGCATCTAAAGTACACGACCTTTATCTCCACTGTGAGGCAGTCACTCAGCACCGTGTTTACACCTGGATCTCACACTCTCTCCGATACTTTCAATGCAAATTTCCTGTTTCTGAACTCAACCTCTTTTGCTTCCAGATTGCTAACATCATTACATCACTGCTCCTGTTTTTGCCTTTGTAGTACCTCCAGCCATGCACCCTTCTATATTCTTCTATATTAATACAATGTTACCGTCACTTCCTGCTATATCCCACCTGTATTCTACGGCAAATGATTTCAATCATTTTCATGTTTGGATTTTTTACATCCTTGAAACATGCGTAAGCAATAGATTGAGTAACAGTAGAATACAGGGATATTAGTAAATAAATAGCAGAAAATATAAGATTTTTGGTTTTGATTTTTTTTTTATCACAATGAGACCCAGCATCTGGAGTGCTTAGTGGGATGTAAAAATCACTGGCCTAGGTCTGATCTTCTACAAAGAAAATATGCTTTTTTTCCTGTTCTTCACTATTCAAAGCAATATTATTTAATTGTGTGTCCTTTACATGTATCTTTACTGAAAAGCTATTATAGATTATACCATGTCAAAATTTAGAGTCTAGTGAAAAGCCTCGTGGACAAGAAAGTATTCAAGATGTTTCTGTTTCAATTCGCTGAAGTATTTTTTCATTAGTTCTTTCAACTCTTAGTTTTCTTTCTACCACGTCCATAAGATGCCAAGTTTAGTTTTGAATTTTTAACTCAATCTTTAGTAAAGATTGCATTCATTACAATAAATCACTGAGAGGCTCAGCCATTTTTTGAATCATCTTTCTTTCATGCACTTTGTTAAAGTACCAAAAGTTGTTTTGACATTTTTATAATTATGTTTCTCTCTGGTGTATTACCAGGGCCGCAAGGATTGAAACACTGAGTAAAAGATCTCTCTTGTACTATTACTTATATTCCAAAGACAAAAACATTGTCCAAAATAATTCAATCCTAATGTATACACACTTTTAGTTCAGAAAACACGGGAAAACCATTGAAAATTTGTGGTTGCTAAAGCTGCTCATCTTCACTAACTTCTTTGAGGTTATTTCATCACATACAAAAGCACATCACTGTTAGGGTTATTTATGAAAATTCTAGTTTCCTAAGGTCAAGATAATCTAACAATGGAGTGTTTTCAGAAACGTAAATTATCCAAAATTCATGAACTATTGAAACTAGCTCTTTCTGCTCTGCCTTTTCTAAATCGAATTCATAACTGGCAGAGTGACTGCTGCTCCATCCATTTCTGTCTACTGCCCAGGATAAAATAGCTAGCTGGGGAATTAGAAGACTATTTACTTTATATCAATGTCAGACCTTTAAAATTTTTTTCCTACAAATTATAAAGCGTGTCTTATAACCTCCATAAGGTAATTTGGTATCCCTAATACATACATGGAAGGCTTTTATTTCATTTAAAAAGAACCCCTAGGGTCCAGCCCCATGTCTGAGTGGTTAAGTTCATGCACTCCACTCCAGCCGCCTGGGGTTTGCCTGTTCGGATCCTGGGCACGGACCTATGCATCGCTCATCAGGCCATGCTGTGGAGGTATCCCACATAGAAGAACTAGAATGACTTGCAACTAGGATACACAACTATGTACTGGGGCTTTGGGGAGAAAAAGAAAAAAGAATCCATAGGTGGAAGGAAAAACTAGTCATATCCTTATAAATATAAGTGAAGGTAATAATTGTCATATTTGTTCTGGTCATAACGGTAATAACAGATTTTTCTGAACATCTTCATTTATTAGAACATAATGGCCTTATTAAATAAAATAAAGCTAAGGATGCTATCAAAAGTAAAAATCGCTAGATATAGAAGATTAGACAACAAACACTTAACAGGCAAAATCTTGTTCCAAGTTGCTCAACCATGAAACATGTGGACTCCAGACTTTTATTTATAAATTACTTCAGATTAGCCTTTGACTCCTAAGCCTAAAATCACCCATTTTTAAAGAGAACAAATGATACATTCCATTATATTACCTCAGCCATATGCTAGATATGTAGAGAAAGTACTAAAAGTAAATGTTACTTGAAAACTGTCAGTTAAAATTCATTTTTATGATGTGCACAACAACTAAAAGGAAAAAATATCCCAAAATAATTGCTCACACAGCCTAATGGGTTATGAGTGTTTTGAGGCTAATACACAAAACTTTTCCCACTTCTGCTACATTTCTTTTTCTTTCTTTCTTTCTTTTTTTCTTTTGAGGAAGATTAGCCTTGAGCTAACATCTGCGCCCATTCTCCTCTATTTTATATGGAGGACACCTGCCACAGCGTGGATTGATAAACCACAAGTAGGTCCACTCCCAGGATCCAAACCAGCGAACCCTGGGCGGCCAAAGCACAGCACACAAACTTAACCACTAAACCACCAGGTCAGCCCCCACTTCTGCGACATTTTTATATCTCAGGCATGCAAGAGTGAATCTCTGCTCAGAGAATCACCAATCCAGAGGACACACAACCCAGATGTACTTACCACCTTAACCCCACCCCAACTCCAGATGTATTATTGTAAATCACAAAATAAATAAACTGAAAAGTCCCTCTATTGTAAGAGCCTTACAGAGTCATGTCAGGTCTCAGAAACCAGTCACTAGATTAAAGAAAAGAAAATGGTAGATCGTGTGGCACATGGTTAATCTAAGTTACAAATTTCATACTTTTTGTGGGAAATCCCTAGAAGCAGAAATTATAAAAGGAAAAGTGAAAAAATGTCATTATGGGCACATGCATTTCTAGAATAATTATGGCTTCTATTTATATGAAAATCTAAACTTATTTGACCCATGTTAATAATATGGTTAGCAGAGATCTTTTAAATTTTATAGGGAGAAATTTGTGGGAAAGTTCTTATACTTTCGATTTTGTAGTATAACATGGTATATTACTTTAACTCTTTTGGGTCATTATTTTGCCATCAGAAAAATGGGATAAGTTATGCATTCATCCATCTTGTACACAATTAGTTTACCCAATGTCTGTATTTGTATACTCACATGCATGTAAATATACATGTGTGTGTTAATAGCCAGTTCACTATGCTTGCTATGAACTACATTTTACTTATTACATAAAAATTCTTCTCTTATCTTGTATAAAATCCTAACTGGAAGCCAGACAGAGGTTTCAGTGATGAAGTCATCTCAAAAGGATACCTCCTGGGACAGTGAGTAACTTTGTCCCAAGAATCGCACTTGGTCTCCTGCCGTCTGGGTCCACCAACACTCCCCCTGGCTATCATCAGTTCTTCCTAATCTTCACTTATCATTTGTTTATCTTCTTTACACTAAGTGTGAGCTTAGACTGGTAGATGGTAAACGGCCATGTTTCATAGTAAATACAGGCTTTGAGTGGTTGGCTAGATGTCTGCGTTGCTGGTTAGAATCAAAGAAGGACACAGATATTAGATGAATGAGATTGGTAGTAATTCAGGTTAAAGGCTGGTAAAGAGAACCGGTAGGTGCTATGTAAATATTTGCTTTGTGTCATGTTCTGTTCTAAACGTTCTACGTATATTGACTAGTTTAATACTCAACCACAAGGTAGGTATTATTGCCTTCATTTGCAGGTGAGGAAATTGAAGGACAGAGAGATTAAGTAACTTGTGCAAGGACACACAGTATAATCTAAAATAGCTTTTCAATAAAGATACATGCAAATGACACACAATTAAATAATATTGCTTCGAATAGTGAACAATAGAAAAAAATCATCTTCTTTATAGAGGTTAAGACCAAGGCTGGTGATTCTTACATCCTATTAAGCACTTCAGATGCTGGATCTCATTGCAATAAAAAAAAAAAAATCAAAACAAAAAATCCTATATTTTCAGCTATTTATTTACTAATATTCTGTTATTTTACTATTACTTATTTATACTATATGTAGGAATGTGAATGAAATTCCATGAAAAAAGTGGAAGGAGGAAAATAGAAAAAAAATTCCATAAATTTGCAGATTTCTGAAATTTTTTAATTTTTGATGAGGAAGATTGGCTCTGTGCCAACATGTTGCCAATCTTCCTCTTTTTGCTTGAGAAAGATTGTGGCTGAGCTAACATCTGTGCCAATCTTCCTCTATTTTCTGTGGGATGCCACAGCATGGCTTGACTAGCAAGGTTAGGTCTGCAACCAGGATCTGACCTGCAAACTCTGGGACCGCCGGAGGAGAGCACGAAAACGTAACCACTACGTCACTGGGCTGGCCCCTGAAATCTTTTGAAAGTAAGGTAATCAAAACTAATTTTAGGACAGAAATCTTGCCCACCCACCAACAAGCTTTTGCCAAGCAAATACATCAGGTTGTAAAGTAATTAAAAAGTGGAACAGAGAAGGATGATACTGATAAGTTAGTAACAGTAACATAAACATATTGCATGATAATTCATAACATTCCTATTCACTGAGTTAAATTTGGGTCTATATTCAATTATAGTTTTCAACTTGTCATTTCATAAAATGGATTTGAATACTGATTTCCAGACAAATATCTGTTCCAGTTCAATTTCTTCTTAAATCATCAACTGCTCAATGGTACTAGTTGCAATCAAATTTGAACGCCAGGTCAGAAAGAAAATCAAATCTTTGACTTAATTTATTCTTTCAGATTCTTAAATTGGCTTGACTTCTAACTTCTATACAAGGGCGTGTGTGTGTATCGGGATAGAGGTGGGGTCAGTGATTAAATCATCCTGATCTGGGCCTCTAACAGTTTCCAAACCTCAAAATCAAGGCCTCTAATATGGTTGTTTATCCAGTCTCTTTAATTTGCTCCAAATCCTTTATGGAATGTGTGTGAACAGATAGAAAAACTAAATATTTTATTTATTTGTTTATTTAGTCTTCGGTAAAGGAACACTTCTGCCAGGGTTGAGTTCAGAACCTTCAGAAGTTGAGTTCAGAAGTGGGAAAGTTGGATTGAAGGTATCAGAGAGAGTGTGTGATCCAGATGTAACCACGCCACTGAGTGACTGGCTCACCGTGTAGTTAAGGGTCATGTAATTTACAGGCTAGTATGTTGGATGGATGAATTGCAAATATGATGATTTCGCCCAAGGATGGTAAGGTTTGGAATGGGCTGGAAGATTTGACCAGTCTCCATAGTCTTAATGGGTAAGGAGGAAGTTGGTACATGAGAGTGTTCGGGTGGTATAGCCTATTGCCGAGGGTCCCCAAAGAAAGTAGAAGGATAATAAGCTTTAAAGTTCTTACAACTGAACCATCTTCCCAACTTAGAGGATAGATTGAGTAAGTAAGTAAGTAAGTAAATAAATAAGCAAGTCTTATCCCAGGTAAGACTCTGTTTTCTAAAAAGATATCTCACCTCTCCTAAACTGAAGGCAGTAGACATATGTAAGAGATATTCCACAGGTTTTCCACTAAGAGACGTCTACTGTCTGAGTGTGCCCAGTTATTCACAACTGCTCTCTTCATTGGAGGCCATATTTGAGATCTGTGGAGGGGGCAGAAACTTGTAACTAATGACTGGATGATATGGGGACAAAGCGCTGGCTCCCTTCCCCAATTTGAGCATCTCTGAAGGGCCATCTCCATTCCAGAGTCCTTTATGAGATCAAGTACGGCCTCTGTGACAAACGCATTACAATTCAACTTTTTCCTCTGCCCAGTCTTGTCTCCCTAACAATCTCACAGGAGTTGTTCCTCAAAGCACTTACCAGTAAATATCCTGCACGCATTTCTCAGAATCTGTTTCTGGAGGAATGTGGACTATGGCAAAGGTGTTCCTTTATAGAAGAATAAATAAATAAAATATTTAGTTTTTCTGTTTGTTTACACACATTCCATAAAGGATTTGTAGTAAATTAGAGAGGTTGGATAAACAACCATATTAAAGGCCTTGATTTTGAGGTTTGGAAACTGTTAGAGGCCCAGATCAGGATTCTATCACTGACCCCGCCTCTGTCCCAATACACACACACACCCTTGTACAGAAGTCAGAAGTCAAGCCAGTTTAAAAATCTGAAAGAACAAATTAGGTCAAAGATACGACTTTCTTTCTAACTTGGCCTTCAAATTTCATCGCAGCTATTCGTTTTGAACAGTTGAGGATTTAAGAAGAAATTAAGTTGGATTTCTTATTATCTTCCTCTTTCCATTTTTTTGTGGAATTTCATTACAATTACTATGTATAGTATAAATAAGTAATAATATAAAAAGTAAGGTAATATATTTAACTACAACTCCCTTACTAATGAAGAGGAAGCATTAGGTCGTCTAAGAAGATGAACTTAGTATGGGAGTCTAAATCAACTTTTGAAAATTTCTCACGGTGCAATCAATTGGATTGCTGCCTAGTTGATCCAGGTGGACAATTAAGATAACCTTAAACCATCAGTCTTGTATTTCAGTGATTTATCAATGAAATAAGATCAAACATACCACATTGCAAATGATTGCTCGGAATTTAGCACTTTTGTTGTTTGGGAGTGAAAAAAACAAAAAGCAAGGGGAAAATAGAAAACAAATCCCGACCACATCTTAATTGCATTTCACTTCTAGTTTTACTTCCATTTTTAGTGTTTTCAAGTGGATTCCGACTACTAGTGTACAGCAGAGCGGAACCCTGCCCAGTCTTTTTTGTTCCATTCTCCTTTCAGAATCACAGCAACACACAGCCACCACAGCATGACAATCAGGAGATGGGTCGTGTGGTTCCCTGGCCATGAAGCAAACCCAGGCTGTGGAGAGGAGAGCATTGAATCTTAACCACTGGACCACCAGTGCTGACAAAGCATAAGTGACAAAATGTCAAGATTTGTACAGATATTGTTGTACTGATATACCTACAAACATTTACTAAGTATTTGCTATCCGCCAGATGCTTTAATAGGCAATGGGAGACAAAAGTCTGGTAAGACACTATTCTTAGTTTATAAGGAATAATATCATAATATTTTGCAATATAATATTTGAGCATTGTAACAAAGATATGGGGGCAGAGAGTGCAAGGCGTTCACAGCGGAGAGACTAATGCTTCCTAGGAGAGTTAAGAAGCAGATCAGAGTAAGATAAGTAGGATTTTGCCAGATAAGGTGGGAAGGTAGGAATTTCAGCCTATAATGTGTTCAGAAGGATGGTTTCAGAAATGTGTCTGGAACACAGAGGACAAGGCAGAAGAATGGAAATATATTTTAGAGTAAACCTGTGAAAGGTTTGACATTCCTTGCTACGAAACTTGGGTTTTACCTTACAGACCACAAGGTGACCCATAATAGTTTAAATGAGTTAAAGGTATCCAGTGACTCTTGAGCTAGGAGAGAAAGCCAAGAGGTGACAGATAATGTAGGCAAAACCCTACAGGGGTTACACAGCAAGGACTTTGCATAATCAAGAAAAGAGAGAGATTTATTTATTACATTTTATAATAAAAGAAAGAGAGAAAGAATCGATCAACCCCAAGACCATATATTTATTGCATAAAATTGTGGACTATATAAATGTACTCATGCACATATCAATCCATCATGCATGCCATGTGTAAAATATATATCAGAAACATAATATTAATGCTTGATGTTGATATAGACCTTTGCAGTTTACAATCTATGTTCATGATTATACCCTTATTTAATTGCTAGAATCTCTGCGAAGGAAGGCACTATCTCCAGGGAGGTATAGAAGTCAGAGAACTCACTCGAAGCCACCTAACTACTAAGTGACAGAGCTGGATTCTGAACTCAGCTCTTAGCTCCAAATTCCAGTACTCTTTCTATCAAAGCAACAGTATATACACAGAGAGAATACATTAGAGAAAATTGGAAATGTGCATAAGTTCAGACTTAGCTTGTGTAGGAAAATGCCAAACAACTTGAGCACCAAAATGTGAGTAAAGGAAGAATCCAAAAAGAGATGTGGGCACTTTAATACACAGAGCAAACATTTCAGATTTCTGTATATTGGTTGTTAGAGTTTCCTCTCTTTGGGGGAATAAAATCACTTCTGCTATCTCTTTGCATCTCCCCCATCCACACTTCCTTACACCAAGCCTCTTTAGTCCAAATTGATGAAAACTTACTCTATAAGCACTGCCTCAGAAACAGAACTTGAAGTTTCTCAGCACACACATGCACAGAGAGAGAGAACTAAAAAAAGTCTTAAATGAACTTGACCAACCCTTTCATTTTTATAATAAGAAAAACAAAATCCAGGGAGGCTAATGGCTTGACAAACATGGCACCCTAATTGGTAGCACAGCTGAGTCTAAAGCCCAGGCTTGCTAACCTTCCACCCATGGAGGTTTCCACAGCCTGTGGCCAAGAATCATAGGACATATGCTGCCAAGAAGGAAATTGAAAGAAGGAGAGATTCACCGTGGTGCGCATCTGGGACTGGGGAGGGAGGGGGAGGCGGTCGAGCGCTTCTTAGACTTTTAGATTTCATGGAGCAGTGGCATTTCAAATAAATATATAGGTTCCACCATTGGGTTGCCAACATTTTAATTTTGCCAAGAAAAGACGTTTCAAAACAAACAAAGGCAAAACAAGCATAAACTACTTTCACCACCATTTCACACAAGAACAGATACTGCCATACCAAAGCTTAAGATGCATGCTTTAAATGAAATAGTCAGCTCCATGCAAATTTCACCTGTATGTGGCTTTTCTTCATTTAGCTGAGAACGAATGCATTCTGTATCATGGAGCAGCCCCAGGCTGATGGCCAATATTTAAGAACTAACGGAATACAAGAATAAGCCCTAAATAGAGGGTCAGAGAACTAGGCTTTAGAATAGCACTCAAAGACTGTGTGACACAGACCAAGTCGTTCCATGGCTCTGGACCTCAGACTTGCTCATTAGGAAATGAGACCTTCTGACCAGTTCTTCGGTGCTGGCATTCTAAGAACAGTTAACTATCTGAATCAGACCAACTCTACAGATGCTCCTGAGAAGCCGGGTCCTTCAGAAGGCCTCTTTCCCAGGTCTGGTCCCCTCAAGCCTCAAGAGAAGACACTGGCAAGTGAGGAATGGCCTAAAGCTGCTCTATTTGATGGAACATTTCACATGAGTCCACTAGTAGCTTTTAAATTGCCTTTCATGAGAAAAAATGTCAGTCTGTCCAGGATTGTTTGTTTTAAAATTATCCATCATCCTATATTTATGGTAACTATTTTTCTTGATGCCACTATCGCTATAATCTTTATGGAAAAAAAAGGCAACAGAAGAAGGAAGGGGGGAGGGAGTGGAGAGCAGACACTGAAGTGTAGAGAAAGGAGGGGAGAGAAAGATGAGTGTGACAATACGAACCTTATTTAAAAGTAAGCCACACCAGACACTGCCGTTTAGAAAAGGTCCCCAATCTTAGAGGCACTGCTGGTACATTCAACCCCTTGTGTGTCTGTAAATGAAAAAACGTAACCAGGAGAATGGAGCATAACTTTACAGTGTATCCACAGAAGAATGTTATTTCATCCTATTAACCTGGGGTCTACAGAAGGGAGACTGAAAACCTGCACATTCAGTTAAAACTTAATGAAGTCTTGAAGAGTTAAGTTAGGCTCTTGGATCAAATACAGTTTAAAAGCTGAGAGAAGAAACCACAGGAAACCTAGAAACAACAAGGTAGAAGCAGATTTAACTAAGAATTTCCTTCTCTCAGTCTGTTTTAGTCACACCCATAATATAATTACAACCTAGCATTTGCATTTAATTATACTGTGTTGAGAAACACTGTATTTTATAGCAGAGCTGAACCAAAGACAAAGCCTTATTGCCAATAGGTTTCGTACTTCTATCATGAGGAATGAATTTCCGAGCAGGCAAATACAAATCTTGGCTAAATAAGACAGAACGAAGATGTTTATGGTCATGCCAAACATAGACATATTTGCCCAAAAAACGGTACAAATAACCAAATGTTACAATTTTGCTTAGGCAAATAGTAAGCTCTCAATAAATGTTAGGTGTTATTATCATCATCATATTTGCAAAAGATGATTCAATATTTTTTTTTTTTTGCTTCCATGCCCGTAAAATAAAATCTACAGAAGGGTTAGTGTAAGACCTTCAAGGTACTTTTTTTCAGAAAACCCACAGCATTCAATGGAGCCATATACACCTCCTTTGGTGTTATTCCACTTCCTTTTTTCCTGTCCTAAACTCCAGAGGTGTTAAAAAGAGGGTAAGGTCCTTCCTTGGGATGGATTTTGTGGTCCCAACCACAGGAATTTCGCATGACTTTGGTGCATAAGTAATTGCTATCATGAAAATTCCTGATTTTTCAAAAATAAATGATGCATAAAAGGCACATAAAAGTTCAGTTAATAAGTCCCAACGCGTTCAAGAACATATCTTAGCTCAGCCAATGGAACTAGTTTTTTATTCAGTGGAGGCCTCTTAAATGCATTGCCTCAGTGCACAGTAAATCTGTTCTTTTAGCAGGTTTATTCCTTTATCTGGTAGTCAATTAAGTGGCCTTTCATGAAATGTAGCAATGACATACATTTGTGGACGGAGGTATATTCTTATAACTTGTCTGATTATCTCTGGGCTTTCGCATGTTTTATTTATGAGTATTATTTCGTGAGTAGGTTTATGCCTTCATCAAGTAATCATGAACACATTTTAAGTATAAATATAAGTCTCTAGCAACTGGAAACCACCATGGTTTTAACAACGTTCATTCTTGCACAAATATCTCATTCAATTTTCAGGGAATTGTATTTTGAGAATAAAATTTATTTTGTCATTTTCCCTCCTCACTTTCCAAATTGTAAAACCTATACTACAAAGAGAAGCAATCATCGCTGTTGCATGCATTCGACTAAATATTTCTAGCTATAGAAATGCCACCAGCTTATTTCATACACGTAAGATGAACTGAGAGAAAAGCTTTTAAAATGCACCAGCATCGATGATAACTCCTCAACCTAAGAGGAACTTCACAGAATAAATGTCAGAAAATACATTGACATGCTTGCAGGACAGAGAATGTAATCAGATTTTTAATGTTCTGGATATTAGAGTTCTGTTGTTGCTTGTTTTCGTTAAACTTTCAATCTAACTGATGAATCACTTTTTCCCCACCACAAAAATAATGAAAATTAAAAGTAAGTTATTATTCTCCCTTCAGAGATCAAATCTTCAATTAAATTTTGCACATAAACAAAACAAATGAAATATTATATGGATCAAAAATTTTAATTTCCCCTCTAAACTGATCATTAAGCTACCATTTTGAGCAACCATCCTTTGTTTCATTGAATATTTTTTTAATTTGCCATTATTTTGGAAATAATTAAAGAAACAATGTGGTTGGATGATATTATAACCCAACACCACTATTATCTTTAAATGTAGGCACAGCCCAATCTACAAATGAATTAGCTGTTCTTAAATTAAGGAATATTATGAGTCAGTAATGGTATGACATTCTTTTTTATGACTATAGCTTGGGTTATAATGTGACAAGAAAAAAAATGTAATGTTACCGAAATGACAGTTTTTAGATTTGTGTTGCCTGAGGTAGTTCAGCTGAACAATAAACTATAATTTGATTGATGGAAAATTGAAGTGGTTCATCTAATCTGCCAGTCTAGCCTACCGCAGCTTTGGTTTTGCATGTATGATGATATATCACAGTTTTAGAGGTAATGTTGTTTGCATTAGACAGGAGATTTTTTTTCCTCCCACATAAAAACAGAGAACTTTATTACATAGGAATGATCAAAATATGCCATGGATTTAGCATGGAATCAAATTTGTTGGGATATAAATTTGTAAGTCCAAGTGTACAAAAACTAAGTGATATAAATAAAGCCTTAGAACGTAGTTATTTATTGAGGGTAAATTTGGCCATATACTGGCCATGGAATTATTCGATCTGAGGTAGATTGACATCTGCAGGTGAGAAAAGCAATCAGACTATAGCTATTTCACCTTTATTTTAAACAAATGCTGTCTTGGTCAAGAGAAATCTTATAAACATCAATTATAACAACTCCTAAACTCTAGAGAGGAAAATGTGCTTTGAAAAATAAGAAAAGAGTAATAACTAAATCTAAACACCTTAACCATATGCAAATTCAAATAATAAATTGGTAATCAAAGACCATGAGGCTATTTATAATTAACTGCTGAATATTGATGATTTCTCCGATTTAACCAAGGCAAATTGAAATTAAGATTCCTGAGTTAATTTCAGAGTATAATTTTAAACAGGATGGTTCTGGTTTATCTTCTGTTATTAGCAGGCTATCACAACAACTTTTGAATATATGTATATCATTCAAAAATAATAAGAAAATGAGTCCCACTATTTTTGTCTTGAAATTAACACAGAAGATTAAATGTATACAGATGTTTCAAGTTACTGAAAATTTTACTAAAAACATCCAGGAATGAATTTCAAAATATCCCAGTTAGGAATACATCTGCAAGCAGAGAAGTTAAATATTTCAAAAGGAAATTATAGGATTGGAATGGGAAATTTCATACATCATTTTCTCCTTTATTTGGGAATGAATAATGGTCATTGGAAAGGAAAACATCAAAAACAATTGAGAAGGTTTGATATTTCTGGCCTATATGATTTATCCAAAGTAAAATAGCAGTGGAAGCATTTTCACCTATCAACTAAACAAAACATTTTAAGCATTCCTTAACATTTAAGTAGTCAGTACTGCTAGTTTATTGTGAAATGAGTGTTCATATAACAAGGTTGAAAGTGGAAACGACTACTACCTTTCTGGAAAACAATTTGAAAATATAAGTATCATTTCTTGAGTGCTTACAATGTTCTGGGCTCTGTGCTATCCATGTATTTGCTAAAGTGTAAATTTTATTGGTTTCTATCAGGAGCCATAAAAACGTTCATAGTTCATTAATTCTAATTTTAAGAATATATCTTAAGAAAATCAAAATTAGTATGACATATGTATATGTTCATTGCAACATCACTTACGTGGGAAAAATTGAAGATAATCATAGTGTTCAGAAATTATTTAATTATGCTATATCTCTTTGATCACATCTTATGATTATTCAGCCACCGAAAATCACTTTATACAGAATATTTTATAGCATGCAAATTTTTATCATATATTAGGCTAGAAAATCAGGAAACAAAATCGTAGTCATTATACATATTAAAAGAAAACTATATAAAATTAGAATAGTGAAGAGTATAAAGAGTCGGTGGAAATACACATTTTTCTTTTCCTCTTTAAACTTTTCTATATTTCCAGACATTTTTTGATCTACTTTCATAAATGGAAAAGAAAAATCATTATTTCTCTCATTTTCACTTTATCCCTACCTGCCTACATTGGCATATGAGGTCCTTCGCAAGAGAGTGGAAATACCATAATCTTTGGGATTAGGCAGATGTGGCTTGGAATACTAGTTTCACTACTTGCTAGAGTGTCCTGAGCTTGTTAGCTAACCTCTCCCGTCTTCAATTTCTTCAATGCAAAATAAATTAACAAACTTATGTAAAAGATTGAGTGAGGGGAGACTGATCAACATTAACGTCAATGAGGAAAGATTTTAACACGAAAGTAATGTTTAAGTAGTCCTGGAGGATGAGCTGGCTGTGTAGACATGTCACCAGAAGAATGATGTTCCAAGCAGAAGGTACATGGTGAAAACGGAGACAGGCATGGGATAGAATGACACAGTCTGGAACTGGCTGCCAGTCTCTTCGTATTTCAGCATAACAGATGCAAAAGAAGTACACAACTGAAAAAATATAAGGCTTGATATCAGAACATAAAGGGATTTTCCCCAAATTTAGACACCAGTACATTCAGATACCGATTTTCAATTATTTTAGTTCCTAAGTAAATTGGCTTGTGTTATTCTGGAAAACTCTGTTTTGATTTCCCTCTCCTGGAATTCATAAAACATAATTGAACCATGGAAATTTACAGATAGAAGAGACATTTCACCACCACTAAGACCACCAGCACCTTCAACAGATGAGAGAAATGAGTCAGACATTCAGGATCTGCCAGTGCTTGATACTTCCATAACCATTGGCAACGTGAAGGTTTTTGGTCTTGGTTTTGTTTTAGGGTTTTTTTGCTTCTATGATGACCCAGTTAGTTTACCTCTTCTTAGAATCTGAAGTAGTAATCTAACATTCCCCTTTAGAAAATTCAAACATTTATCGTGATTAATCAGTTTTTGCTTTTATAACCAGCAAATTATCCTGGAATTCAGAGGATTTATTTATTTCCTGTTTTAATTATTCCTTCTGTATGGATTTACACTTTGCATTAGGCTTTTATTTTCAGTCAATTTATCATAGTTACTTATGATATTTTGTATTTATTTATATTTTCTTTGTATTACTCCAACAATTCATCCTACAAAGCTACATTTATTTCAGTTCTACTGCTTAGATTTGGAAATCAAAGGGCTCCCAAGGATGATCAGCTTGGTTTAGATGTAAAATTTTGAAACAATTTTTTCATGATATAAGAATAACATCCATGCATATAACTGAGGCAACATTGAAATGTTTCCACATTTTGAGATCCATATGCTTAAATTCATATGATGACTATTGTTTTCATGGTCGATTTCCATAGTCTAAGTCGAGAGTGGGCAACCAGAGACTGCTGGCCAAATCTGGCCCACTGCCTCTTTCATAAATAAAGTTTTATTGGGACACAGTCATGCCCGTTTTTTGTTTTGTCTAAATCTACTTTCTCACTGTGATGGCACTACGATGGCAGAGTTGAGTAGTGGCGACAGAGACCACACGGTCCACAAGACTGAAAATATTTATGATCTGGCCCTTGGCAGAAAAAGTGTGCCAATGTCTGGTCTAAGTAATCAATACTGTTTCATTATATCTTAATAGATATAAAGGTTATCTTTGGAGGCATTAATTTCAACCTCAGCAAAGTGTTTCACCACCAAAGCACTAAGTAATAAGTAAAAGGATTACCTTTTATAGAGTTAGAATTGCTGCAACTAGAAATTGAAAGTAACCTATGTACCCTATTAAAAAGAAATGTTTAATAATTAAACAAATTAAATTAAAATAATTATAATTATTTAAATAATTAAAATATTTGATTAAACAATATTTAATTTAAAAACAATAAAAAGCACTACTTAATAAAAACAAAAATTTTTAGTAGGAAAAAAACAACTCAGTAGAAACCCAATTTGAAATATATAGAAAGAAACAGACAGCCAGAGAGACAGACAGAGACAAAGAGACAGAGACAGAGAGAGAAAGAGACAGAGACAGGCAGAGAGAGTTACTCTAATGAACACGTGAGGCAGAAGGTCCAAGACCCTACTTGCCTCACCTCCCCCCACCCCCAGGGACAAGTTTGGATGCATGGCAGTGGGCCTCAGGCCTCTAGAGACTATGACATGACACTCACGGGCACAGAGATTCCCTTATAAGACTTTGCCGTCAATTTGGTCCTAGGAATACTTGTCACTGAACAGCCAGACATAGCTTATTAATTTGATTGTCATTCTCTACCCTTGCTTCCTCCACCTGGCCACTTTTTCCCTGCCTGTATATCTCCAGTCTGCCTCAATACACATAATCACTTAGAGATAAGAGATGTGTTCAATCTCCCTTTTTCAATACCTTCAATACCTTCAATACCCAACTACTTCTCTTAGAATTCAGCCAGAAGAGTGGGCCCAAATCTTCACCTCTCTGCTATTACAGAAGTAAACAGCATAAAAACCTGTCACTTACAACTATGAAAATTCGTAACACCAATAATTTATTGACCGAGAGTTAAACACTAAAGCTTCAATTTAAGCTTAAAATTATACTAAGACTGTTATCTGTGACAACTCTATTCTTAGATATAGTTAACAAATCTGCATCATTTCCTTCTACTACCCATATTTTTAAAATAAAACCTTATTAGCAATATTCCAAAACACTCTTGGCTTGCATGATGGTCAAAAAAAATGTTTCTCACAATTTCCTTCAGTGGCTATACCCTGAGGACATAAAACTGAGTGTTGTGGGTAGGTGAAGCCATGGTGCAGGGGAGGTGGGAGGGGTAAGGCATATCTTCTTGGAACATTAATTTTATTAAAAAAATTTTTTTAGAAAAGCAACGTGAAACAGCACTCTTTGATATGTAGAACAATATTGGTGAGTAGAATTAGAAATTCACATTACGTTTTAGGAATACACAGGATAAAGATGGGCTCTGTGGACAGTGCCCTAGATTCTCCTCATCTTCTTATCAGCCTCTCTCATCCCCACTAAGAATCTACACTTTGCCTCACGATGCACTTCAATGGACAAGTTTGCAAGGAGTCTCTACATTCAAGGCATTTTGTACATAATGGCAAAGTATATTCTGCATTCCAGATATGTCGGGTGATCCTGGTCAAGTCACTCAGCTTTTTCCCTCCGTGGCTACCTCACTTCTTAAATGAGAAAATAGTATGACTCACAAAATAAGTAAATTACTGAATTGTTATTAAAAGGTATATTGAAAAAAAATAATGTCTTGGTAGCTCACTCGTGCCCTACAAAGAAATAGACATTAGAAGAAAGATTTAGAGAAAGCATTTTTGGAGCTTTTTGGAGCAATAAGCTGAGAATATTGAAATAAACAGTATGAAAGGGAAAAAAGATTATGAATAACATCTTGCCAGTTTCTCCGTCAGGCTTACATTGTGTTCTCATCTTTATCAGAAGCCACTGCTGACTATTTACACACGTGAAGATTTAATTTCCAAAAAGCATGTCCTTGTTCATTGGCATCCTATAGAAATCATTTATGCATACTTCTGTGTACTTTAAAATGGATGTAAGGTCTTCCTATGGTGCGAGGAAATCAGTGGATGTCGTTAGTTGAATTTTGGCACAGATATTTAGATAAAGAGTCACAGCAGTGGTTTTAATCTTTTAAGTACAGAGACTAACTCAACATCTGGAAGTTTTACAGGGCAGGTATTGAAAGTTGCTGAGTTAAAGAAGGCCCCTTATTATTCAGCACAAAATAAGACTGACACAATAACATTTGGATAAGACATTTTTTGTTAATTTTAGAAAACTTACGCTCTAAAGCAATTTCAGCTTTCTGTGTTTGTTGATATTACCTTTTAACGTGACGACCATGACACCATTTTCCAAAACAGATGGATTAATGTCATTTTTTTAAAAAATTACTTCACCTAGACAGGTGTTTCCTGTGTATGTTTGACATGAAATTAAACATAGCTCAGATGTTCTGTTTGTAGCAAAGCCAGTTAATTTTATTAGAACATTTAATCACAGATCAACAGTGTAATAGAAGGGCAGTGAAGGTGAAGCAGAGATTGAACAGAGCTTCCTAATGAATTGTGAATTCGTTTATATAGGGAGATCTAGAGAAGTACGTCGCTGCTTATGTGGATCCCATAAACGTATTGATCTGAGCTTATTTTTCCTGAATTCTGACAACTGTTCATCTTTAGAAGTTTCACTAGAATTGTCAAGTTGTGTGTGCGTGTGTGTTTTAAGCTGGCAGTGAAATAATTCTGCAGCTACTTAGTGTGAACGGAATCATTTTTTTAAGTCCAGAGTTTGTGGTGTTTTGTAAACACTGCTCCTCACCCCTGAGTGAGCTTGGCAGTTTCTCATGCGCCCCAAAGTGCATTAGGGTCTTCCTGCTATTCACGATGAAGCTCTGCCTGCAATGCACACACTCAAGAGACGGCGGCCCAGAGTTCGCCTCTGCCAGGCTTAAACATCATTATAGGCCTAGTTATTTTTCCTCTAAGATTAGCTATAGATTTCCCATTAATTATAACATCAGGTTGATTCATCATTAATAAAATAAATCTCAGTGAACTGTCACTGATTTCTTGACTAAAATGAAAACAAATGAAGAAAAACCACTTCCTGTCTTTCTTATACTCTTATCAAATTTGTCTTGGTAGCAGCGTGGCCATTCCAGAACCTGAGCAAAATATTCATAATTTTCTACTTTGAAATATTAGTGTGCCCATATGCACTAATAAAAACTTAAAGCGCTGCCATGATTGATGTTTTTTGTTGGCCTGTCACCTCATTGTATAGAAGTTTGTTTTAATGAGTTTCTCTAATGAATATTTTATATTGCTACTTGGATGAATGGCATATGGTAAATGCAAGGTAAATTACAG